>NC_134402.1:155331188-155631355 GCF_038048845.1 Mixophyes fleayi
CAGTACCTCTGATCACCAGAGGTGCTGCTATTGTGCCTGCTTCTTGTCCTTTAGGAGGTAACCTTGTTGCACTATTATCCCTTGCACGTGGGTGTTTCCCTATGTATATGTGTCACTCCCAACATACATTGCTGTTTATTGTTGTTGCTTTCCATTCTGCTGTGCTTGTGGTTTACCTGCTGCCTGGGACCTCTCCATATCACCGCTTACCTGCATCAGCCGTGTACCTGGTATTTACTTCTGCATTTCCCTGTAATGCTCAGTTCTATACCATCAGGTTGTACTTCTAGCAATAAATATTGTGTCTTTCCACCTTATCCCTGGCTCCTTAGCTGTATTCCTGCATTGAATTGTAACAGTATAACCAGGACAAAAAACAGCTTAGGAGTCATGTGAAAGATTTCATTCTGGGACCTTTTTTCTGCAATTCATTTTTATTTGTTTTTGCAACAAATCTGCTTTACCAATTTTGGAATTGCCACAGCTACAGACTTTACAAATGGACATAATCTTGCATAATTCTCAGCATGCTAAATTTTCTGCTTTACTTATGGACTCACTCAGGAGACTGTCAGATTCTGTCTCTCCTAATGCCAGACGCCAAGTGAGCCAGACGCCAAGCTGTAACTTGTTGCTCTGACACAGTCAGTGAGTCAGAGCGAGCAAGATATAGGAGAGACGAATTTAAATTCCCGTCTCCGTGTCACATGACTGCAGCCGCCTGGAAGTACAGAGCAGCGGCTGCGATCGAGGACAGGAGCGAGGAACAGGTAAGCTTCTTACACATTGCAGCTGAGCAGCCAGTTTCTCAGCTTCTCTCAGAAGTGTCTGGACAGATATCTGGGGTGACTAGGTTTTGCTCTTTGTCCTCCATAGACACTCTTCTAGAAAGTTCACTCAAGGTATTGAGTGCTCAAATGGTTCCTGGGAGCTTGGAATTATGGTATTGGTACCAAAGACTCCAAGTTCTGTGGAATGCATGAATGAAGTAGGCTGGATAAGTATTCCATAGAGGACACAAACCAAATGCAAATTAGCAAAGTCTCACTATGTGGGGGACCTGTTTCTTCCATACCCTAGCGATTAGAATTTTAGCTGAATTACTTATATGAGCAATGAGCTTATCTCCATGTTTGGTACGTGCAGCAATTGGTTTGTTAAAGGGTAGAACAGCAGGGAAAGCAGGTATTTGAAAATCTGTTAATAACAATCTCCCAGCATTGGGCAGTAAGTGGGCACTCCCACCAAATGTCAACGAATGTCCCCACACCCCGCAACATCTCCAGCAGAGATCAGAGGACTGGGGATACATCAATTTATAAGGGGCAAAATACCATCTGGGATATAGTTTGCATGCATTTTCTCTCAAAGCTACATTTATTGAGGTTTTGGCTATTCCACAACTTATGTGATCACAGATTGTTGTCTCTAGAGTGGTGTTCAGATCTCTCATGTAAGCTTAATGAGGATCCAGGATGTGTTGAGCACAGAGTGTAGCGTTGTTGAGCACAGAGTATAGAGTTATTGAGCATAGAAACCAGGCCTTTGTAGTTGACAGAATAAATACAGGTGCGCTCTATTTGAGTTAATTGTCTTGCCTTGGATGATTTCATCTGTGACTGGATGAAATTCTCATAAGTGAATCGATGAAATTTGAAATTTGTATATATTGAAAAAAAATTGATTGTACTATACCACATTTCTTGCATAAATCAGCAAACTGTTATATACAGTTTCCCACGCACTGTCTAAACTGTAAACAGTGTCATTAATAATGTTTTTTTGACCACTAGATTCATTTCCTGTGTTGGAGAATAATTAAGTGTGCGCTCCCTCAGGTGTTTAGTGTCAATCAGACGGAGTGTTGTGTTCTTTTAGTCCCAAATTCGGATAAGCATGGGATTATGGGATTGAAAAAAGGTTAACACAAATTACTTATGATTTTTCGTATGTTAATGGCCATCTGCACATGAATGCCTACATCGCTTTTCAACTTTACATATTATGATATCAGTAGATGTTGCCTTATCTTTGAATGCATTAATTTCTGTATGCAATTCTGTTATCCTTTCATTTTTCTAAACACAGCATTTTTCCTTATACAATTGCCATTGTAGTGTGCAAATCTGTCCACCTCTATCAGTATTATATTGATCATTGTATACCAATAGTGATTTCAGGGTTTAAACTCTCTTAACACACAACACTCACACTGAATTACCATTTCAAACATTAACCCTGTTGTACTTGACTCTGCATGCTGTACTGACAAAATCCTTTCCCAATAAGCCTCTACCAAGTTTTCTGTGAGTCTGCAGCTGCTTGGTAGTCTTCTTAATGAACAACTGTTTGGTAATACACATGGGAACATGTTCAAATGTTTGTTAATATATTTATTCTAAAAGATTGACCCTTCAACATGACATCTTCTGGTAACTTAGAGTTAAGCATACTCTCTTTTGATAATTTTTTAATAGTATTTAAATTCATACTCAACAAACCTGATACAGAATTAATATTACCCAGTGACCAATGTTACCTCTATCTTTGGTGTGGTATCAATGTCCTCTTAGCGATTCTTGCTGATGACCACCTTGCAACAGTCTGTTCCTCAGTTTTTTTTATGATTTCAGGCCAAAGTCATTCTCCCTTTGTGGCTTAAGGAAACATAAAGGAACAACTATCAAAGGAGCTGAACTTTAAAAATAGGCTATCTGCGATTAAATGTACTTCTTCTTCCAACCTCTTTCTAGCCCACAGGCAAATAGCGATACAACAGAATCACCACTTTGTTAAACTGTCCTCACCTCTTTACCTGAAACTAAGGTTTACAATTATACCAGCAGTTCCACCACTTTATTCCAATATGAAATTCATAATTGAAATCAGTTATATTTGGGCCACCATATGAAATAGGGAGGTAATGGTGGTGGGTGGGGTACGTTAAAATGTCACTGTAAACCCCGACAACGTTTTAAACGACAGAGGAATCATGTTGGCTCTAATCCCTAACAGTACTGAAATGACTACTTACCACATGTCAGACCTGCAGTTTTATCGGACTTTGAAATCGCCGTCCAGTGTGGAATCCGAATGAGCTAAACACCTACACTATGAAATGACGTCTTTTACTATGGACAGACTGAAAATGGCAGTTTAAAAGTGTCAATACCCAGACCCCATGCCTTTATTACATTATCCTATATCATGTTACATACATCTAAAAAACATTTCCAGAATTCGCACATATCTCACGCAAGACACTTCAAAACCTTAATTCATGCACTTATCATCTCCCGCATTGACTATTGCAATTCCCTCCTTACTGGTCTTCCCCAAAACAGACTCAAACCCATACAATTTATTTTGCACGCTGAGACAAGATCGATTGTCTCTACATTGGTTGCCTGTTTTCTACCGAATCCAATATAAAATACTTTTACTAACCTACAAGGCCATCAACAAAGCTGCACCAACATAAATCTCCTCTCTTTTCTCAAAATATCTCCCAACTCGGCAACTCCGTTCTGCACAAGACCTGCATCTCTCATCCACCTTCATTACATCCTCCCATTCCCGATTACAGGACTTTTTTCGTGCTGCACCCACTCTATGGAATTCTCTCCCTAACACAATAAGACTCTCCTCTGGTCTACAAACTTTCAAGCATTCTGTGAAAACCCTCCTCTTCAGACAAGCTTATAAAATTCCTCAACCACCCTCTTAACCTCACTACATTACCCTAGTACCACCCGTTACACAGTTTCACACAAGACAACTACCCCCTGACCAACATTGTTGTGTGACAGGATCATTTAGCTTATGAGTCGCCTTTACCTTTGCAGTCTGGCTGGGCCGAAATGCAAAATGTAGACTTAACCTGTGTCAAACTCCCATTGTCCCATAGATTGTAAGCTTGCGAGCAGGGCCTTCTCACCTCCTTGTCTGTTTTACCCAGTTTGTTTATTAGTTTACTATGTTTGACCCCAATTGTAAAGCGCTACGGAATATGTTGGTGCTATATAAAGAAATGATGATGATGATACTGTAGGGATTAGAGCCATCGTGATTCCCCTGTCATTTAAAACATTGTCGAGGTTCACAGTGCCATGAAAGTGAGTACCACCGATGTTGGTATAAACCTTCTAAAGTTTTTAGGGTCTTCTTAGGTAGCTTCTGTCCTTTGTACCACCTAGTAACACAGACTCCCAATGGACCACACCCAAACTCTCCAAATTACTACTTTACTGAAATAAATGTAGTGACCAACAGAGCATAGACCACCACCTATCTGTTTACTATGCAATTCAGCAAAATATACAGTGATGTACGTTGCTGCCCCGAACTCGCAGGTTGCAGTCCTCAGGGCTGCCACAGGATGTAGTACTTCGGAGAGAAGAAATCAGCACAACCACAAGTGTACACAGGGGCATGGTGGAGCAGTAAGATGAGTCAGAGTCTTTCACATGGGCGCAGAGGAGTAACCCAGGCAGATGGTCACAACAAGGCAAAATGGTACACGTACGGGGGACAAAGGAAGGAAAGAAGCAATAGGCAAAAGCAGAGTCAAGGGAAGCCAGGTTCATTGCACAGTGAATTCAATCAGGAGAATGGTCAGCACAGGCAGAGGTTCGGTACACAGGAATCAATGAGGAGAATGGTCAGCAGGCAGAGGTTCGGTACACAGAAGTCAATCGGGAGAATGGTTGATCAGCAGGCAGAGGTTCAGTACACAGAAGTCAACCAAGAGAATGGCCAGCAGGCATAGGTTTGGTACACAGGAGTCAATCAGGAGAATGGTCAGCAGGCAGAGGTTCGGAACACAGGAATCAATCAGGAGAATACCCAGAGAGGGGAGACTGGAGCAAGCACAGGGGAACAAGTACAGGGGGTACATTTACTAAACTGCGGGTTTGAAAAAGTGGAGATGTTGCCTTTAGCAACCAATCAAATTCTAGCTGTCATTTTGTAAAATACACTAAATAAATGAAAGCTAGAATTTGATTGGATGCTATAGGCAACATCTCCCCTTTATCAAACCCGCAGTTTAGTAAATATACCCCCAGGAGTCAGAAGTTAGCAACAACCTTGTTCTGACAATGATTGAGTGTCAGAGCGCTTTTTAAATAGTAAAGCAGATTTGAAAGCCTGCCCCGGCCAACCATCACGTGAGACGACACCTGGACATGCTGGGCAGCCACACAAGCAGGACAGGTAATATCGTAGCAAGGATAACCTGTGGGCTTATGTGATCATACAACAGGTGGAGCACTGATGCTTTGGGAACCACCCTTTGCTTCAAATGATCCTGCTGTGTGAGAAAGCGATAAAAGAGTTTAATGAGATGGTGCTGGATCTACAAAGTAATGTACTTGGGTTAAAGAGAGGTATGACTGCTGCTCCCACCTATGGTCCAACAGACAGAGCTGACCAACTAACAGGTTAGAGCAGAGGGAATAGCTGGTACAGATTGTAATGTGGACATTTAGCTGTAAATAGCCCAGATGAAATTATGGGTTTCAGTGATTCTAAACTGAGACTGACAACCATGGAGAACTGAACTGCAGAGACCAAGACAATGGTCCTCCCATTTTTGCTTTACGGCAGTTCTGGTGGAAGGAATAAAGACTGTTTGCTTGTGTACAGGCTCTCAAATCACCACCATGTCCCATCAGGATTATTTAAATCATATTAGATGGATGCATATAAAGTGAAGGGGATAATCATTGGAATACTGGCTACATCAGCTAATAATCTGACTACTCCTGTCACTGAAGTATTTGGGCAGAAACTGAGATGCAAGGGAATATTGCTGATAAAGCAAACTATCCTAGATAGTACACTAAGTTATTTTGGGCATTACTGTGCTATAGGAAATAGACAGACTATTATTTAAAAGGCATGGCCATCAGTAGGGTTGCCGAGAGCAGGTACAAAGTACTGAGGTCTGGGCCAGTGTAGTGGGAACAGTCACTAACCTTATGTGGTCACAACCTCTTTAGCAGTAATGGAAAGGGCCCCAGGAAGTTGCTGTACAAGGGCCAGGAATTCCTCATTGGTGGCCCTGGCCATCAATTCAGGTGTCAGGTGATGGATTGCAACCGGCGACACAAGAGACACTGTACAAAGTTCTAATGAAGTGTTGTAGTCAGCAAAAATATTTAAGGAAACAGGACTGTTTGAGTAGTACGGTCCTCCCTGATGTTCCAAACATATATTCCAGGTAGGAAAGGTTTAGTTCTGCCATTATAGTGTGTGTGGCAAGGGAGGGGCCTGGCCAAAACCTTATGGATAGACATTGCTCCTGTAGAGAGAGACCCCGGAGTGATGGAATCTGCATGTCAACTGCTAGCCAGCCTGGACGCTAAGATGATACAATATACACAGCTGCAATTGTTGTTGTTGTTTTTTATTACCATTGCAGCCTGGACACCAAGACTGATGAGGCAACTGATAGCCCCTCAGGTAGGAGCTCACTTGAGTATTGAACTGTGTACATCTCAATATCAATGACTACACCCCACAACGGGTTGCTGCCCTGGTTGACGCAACACTATCACATATTACTACACACAGTCTCTTCACATCCAAGTATTGTTTTTGCTAGAGAGTGTACCTAACCAAAGAAGCATGAAATGCATTAGTCAGGGACTTTACAAATCTGACCATTTGAGTCAGTTCTTTCAATGAAATGTAATTTGGTGGATATTTCCGATTTGACATCAAATAACTATTATTGGTAATGGTCGATATGAACTGTCTTTACTTTGTGTTGTTATTTCCTGATTTTATGCTTGCAATTACATTCGTTTCATTGTGCATCATTGCAAACTTGCAATATATTATGTAGCTAGTGGAAGTGAGCATCATTCCATGGAAAGTAGGGAATACTACTACTCCCAAGAGAGGGGTAACATCAGGACCTTTTGTACATTCACATTAGTCATTTAGGCGCACACTTGCAAAATTGTGCCTGTATGAAAAACTGGCTCAACCCATAGAGGTAAAATACATAATTTTGTCACCAAATCTTTTTCACAGTGGTATAAAACCTGTTACTAAGCTGCCAACTCAGTCACGACAGAAGCATTTGCATTGCTAGATTTTTGCTTTTAGTTTTGTAAATAACCCCCTTTGACTTCAAAATTTGTTAATACACATTTTATAGAGGATTCAGTGACTCAGACATTTCATAATGCTGACTTGGTAAAAATTAGAGCCTTGAATAAATTAAGAATAATGAAGATGCAATGTGATTATAAAGCATCATTATGATTCATAAGATTCTCCTTGTGTGCGCCCTCTTTTATTAACAAGTTTCAACTATTTCAACAGGATGTCTTTTTTATATTTCTCATGCCTTTCTTATATTAATATTAGTAACGCTTAACCTAAAATGCAGTTTTTTTTATTCTGATACTAGCATTAAAAAATATAAATATGGAGTTTATGTATTTATTATCTGCTGTATGATTATGGTAACACTAAACCTAAAGCAAAAATGGGATATTTATGTTTTTACCGGAAAACATGTAAGTTATTCTGCATATGAGACTTCACTATTGCATCAAGAGAGCCCCATAGTTAGAGAGAGGGAAGGAGTCACTGCTTGAATGTGGAGCACAGTTATTACAGAGGGGAAGAGTCCCCAGATAAAGAGTCCCTGCTATAGGAAGGGAGAACACTAGAGAGGGGGGGAGCACTGCTTGGAGCAGGGAGGCTGCAGAAAGGAGAGTCTCTGGATTAGGGGATGGTTACTAAGAAGCAGTGGAGGGAACCCTACAGAGAGGGGGTGTGCTGTTAGCAGCAGCATGTCTACAGTAAAAGGAGATTCCCTGGATAAAGGGATTGTTACAATATGGAAAGAAAGTACCTGGATTAGGGAATGGTCACAATTTGGAAGGTGAGCCCTTGGATTAAGGGATGGTGTGCAAGAAGTCTGGTTGAATCAGCCAGTTTGCCTTCACACATAAAAAGGAGGAGTTTGGAGATATTAAACTGTATGAATGTAACCACTGCGAACTGTGCAGGAGTAGATTGACATCATGTGTACATCTAGCGTTGTAAATTGACATCTCCCAGTGACTGTGAATGTGTGGCCTCAGCACTATTACCCAGAGGAGACACACCAACAACAGGTTCTTATCAACATAAGGCTGGTATGAACTGATGAAAAGTGTGTGGTTAGAGTGTGACAGACTGGGACAGAGGGGAGGAGGTGCCGGGACTTCCCTGCAAATTTAGTAGCAGATCTGTGTTCTGCTTCCACAAGGGGCCAAAATACATCATAACTGTGAGAATGTGAGTAAAATGGAACAGATATGAGGCCACAAGTTCAGAGAGCTACAAGAAGGGGAATGAGTCCCCATATGGATAAAAATTAGACCCTATGAGAAAAAAGGGGGAAACCAATAAAGAAGGGGGGCCACTGCCAAAGCAGTGTGGAGCCAATGAACAGTGGCAGCATTGAGGATCAGCCATATTGAGTCCCCGGACCTGATTCAGGTTCGGTTGCAGTTTGCACGCAACTT
Source organism: Mixophyes fleayi (assembly GCF_038048845.1). Classification (NCBI taxonomy): domain Eukaryota; kingdom Metazoa; phylum Chordata; class Amphibia; order Anura; family Limnodynastidae; genus Mixophyes; species Mixophyes fleayi. Next base: position 155,339,720 of record NC_134402.1, read on the forward strand.
GCGTTTAAAAAATGTGCACAGAACTTTAGCGTAGTTCTGACCCTTTTCAAAACCAATACCAGTATCTCAAAATACTTGCCGTGTGTTAACAAACAGAAGACAGTGCAGGATATCCACATACATATGTGCAATATAAAGTCCCACCAGAACGCATGCAAAATAAAATTCTATAAAATGAATTAACAACTCATAATACTATAATCATTGATAAAAACATGTGTGTTAAAAAGTATATGTTTGTTTTACATAAAATATATGAATCAGGATGTTCTTAATGCGTACTGTACATACAATGCGTTTTTATATTATCTCTTACTTGCATACAAATGTTCTTTGCTATATAGTGGCACTCATACATGAACTTTTTAATACAAAGACAATGCCGTGACAGTCATCATTATCAGTTAACACTTACACCTGTCCTGTAGCTGGTGCAAATGATACAGCTAAAAACACATACTTTAGAGAAAAAGGATTGCATCTGTAACAGAATGCCCTAGGAACGTCCTTGCTGTACTTTGCCTACGTTCTTTCAACTCTTCCCACCCCCATTTCGCCCTTCCATTCGTAGGCAGTCGTAAGTGTTATTTGCTTTTGGACATACAGTAGCACTCACTGGTGTAAGGTCCATTTCTGAGCATGCACAGAGCTATTTCACGCAAGATATAGCATGCAATGGGACTTGAGTCGGAAACATAAATCAGGCCCCCCCATTTCTAGGGGGGGAGAGCATGCAAAGAGATCCTGTGTAAGACAGAGTGTGGTAGTATTCAATGTGACCTAAAAGGGCAGAGAAGACACCATAGAGGGTATTATAGCCCATAGGGTGAGTAAAGAGCATGCAAGAGGACACTAGTGATCAGGGCCGGAGTGGCCATCTGGCATTTCTGGCAAATGCAAAAAGGGCCGATGGCCAGATGGGCCGGTCCGCATGCCCGCCAAGCAGCAGCACTCTCGGCGGATGGAGAGTCAGTGACTGCCGCCTATGCCAGTAATCACATGGGATGGCACCACATGACAAGTGCCGTCCCAGGTGATTACTTGCATAGGCGCAGGAAGGATGTAACAGGTAAGTGTCTGTGTGTGTGTAATAGTGTCTGTGTGCTAATAGTACAGTGTGTGTCTGTGTGGTTAATAGTACAGTGTGTGTCTGTGTGGCTAATAGTACAGTGTGTGTCTGTGTGGTTAATAGTACAGTGTATGTCTGTGTGGCTAATAGTACAGTGTGTGTCTGTGTGGTTAATAGTACAGTGTGTGTCTGTGTGGCTACTAGTGTGTCTGTGTGGCTTATAGTGTGTTTATTTTAAATGTAGCGTGTGTGCGCGCGCAGAATTTTAATATAATATGTGAGGAAAGGGAAGATCTGAATATAGTGTGGGAGCTAGGCTATTTAATGGTGGAGTGTAGGTGGGGGCTAATTGTTTATGGTGAGGTGAAGGAACCTTTAATTTAATGCTGGGGTGGTTTAGGGCTATCAATTGAATATGGGGCTGATTTTGGGGAGGAGGGCTATTTATTAAATGTGAATATGAATTATTTATTGCCGGGGATGGTTGTGGAAAATTACTATATTTATTAAACTTTAGTGCTATTTAATTTATTGCTGGGACTGTTTGGAGGGAGGGAAATATGTTTTGATTAAATGGGTATACTGTTAATTTAATGTTGGAGCTGGTTGAAGGGAAATAGGTCTACTTATTAAATGTCAATATTATTATCGTGGGGACTGGAGGGAGGCCTAATTATAAAACGTGAGTGCTATTGTTTTAACACCGGGGCTGATTGGAGTTTTCTAAATCTCATGTACCCATTTTGTTTTCAAAATAGGGCATTCAATAGTCCAGGATCAAGACAAGAAGGAACTGAGCTAAAGAAACCAGCTACTACAAGTGGGGAAAGTGACCAAGACAGGTAGGAGAGAGCAGGACTGTCTGCCAACTGTCCTGAATCTGGTGGGGCAGTCCTGAATTTGGGTGACTGTCTCACTTAGTCAGTATTTGGTCCGACTACAAGGACAGTTGGGAGGTATGTCCCGCTTCACAACTTACTGCTTGTGAAGGCAGAGCTGTGTGCTTCTAACAGTAGAGTCTGTATATTTGTCTAAAATAATAACCATGTTACATAATAGGGGCTCTGATGTCTTAAATACCCTGAGCCTTAATCCAGCTCTGGTTAGCGGAAGGGAACTGATAGCTGCTCCCAGTTCCCGGACAGGACACAGACTGCAGAGCAAAAGGCAGAGAAAGCACAGCGAGTATATGTTATATCCCAAGGAATAATGCCCACACAAAGGAGGGGTGATTAACTGGGCTGGAGCGAATAAGGAGATGCACATCTTTATTTTCGTGTATTTCCATTATACTTGTAATTCAAGTATTGTGCTGCAATGAAGTGGAATATATAGTTTATTTTTGTTTAGATGGTCTGGCTCCCAAATCATTGAGATACCTGTTTGCACTGATCCCTAAGTTACCACACCTGTATTCCAATACCTTAAAAATTCATTGCTGAAAACCTGCATGTGCAGCACCCTGTGGTCATTTATACCCCTACCAGAAAGCTAGTCAGAGCAGAGGAAAGACAAGTGAGGAATCGCATTACTGATTTATGCACCCCACACACACAGTGACAGGTGGCTACATACATGTTATGTTTCTTTGCAACCATTTACAATTTATGAGAAGTAGTGCAGATAAAATGTGTAGTTTGATTCAAGAGATGATCTGACATCCAACTTTTGTAATAACTTTTGCACTGCACCACTTGGCACCTGTGCCCAGCCTTAGGCGACATTGTGTTAAATACTTGCACATACAGGAACCCTCTGTTCTTTAGCCAGAGCTAAGGAGGGCAAAAGTAAGAGGTTATGTCGCTTTTCTATTCAACTGACACCAACCACACACTCTTCCAAGTGGTTCACACAATGTTGGCATTCTGAAATGCTACATTTAAATTTGATCCAATGGAAACTGATCTGTAGTGCCAAACTCAGAATATATATATGACTTTTGAACAAGCAGGAGCGGGTGTGGAGGTCTGTGTTGGCATGGATGTACTCAAAGGGGATCTAACGTATGATCTTTCTAGTGTCAAATAATATGAAAAACGGAAATATATTTTTCTAGTAAACAAGTAACCTTTGTGCTTTGATAACATGGTATTATGATTTGATATTACTTCAGAATATCTTAATTGAAATGGCATAACCCCTTATTATGAACAATTGCATACATTGCAAATAAAAACAAGAAAATATACTGTAGGTTTCCATGCCTGTTTTACTAAAGGCTGAGTTGTGCATTCAAACAGTGATAAAACGGTTACATATCTTATCATTTTAATTTATAGTATATTGCAGTATGTATACTTTAAATAATATCATATACAACTGTCTAGCTCTGCTAATTAAATTGGGCGGTCACTACAGTACCTTGTAAAGCCTGAATCCACAGTGTGCTTTACCAAATGCTCACCAGATGTTATTTTGACATACTGTATCCTGTTGTACTCGCAATCAGACATAGGAAAACATGGTAACAAAACAGCAAGTGTCACAACTGCCACCAAGACCCGAGCATTCCCTGGTGGCACCTATTCCCTCCCCAATTGTCACAGGTCACATGACCCAACTCAGCACCATCACCCCCCCTCCGTCCACCACAGCAAATTGCATGATCTATCTCATCTGGCACTCAATATACCTTCAATTGTCAGGAATATAGTTTAACGACTGTGAAAGGTTTCAGAGCTACGCTCTTTGTCGTTAAGTGCAGGGAGCAGAGTTGGTGAGCAGGGAGGCGATTATTCCTTCTGGATTCACCAACCTCCCTAGGTCTGCCTCTAGGCCTGGGTGTGAAGGGGAGAGTGAATGATATTATGAGCGGGATAAATGGAGATTGGTGATGTGAGGCTGTTAATGAAGAATGATGATGATCAAAAATAATTGAGAGGGTAATGATGAATGTGGAAGGAATAATCATCATCATTTATTTACATAGTACCACCAATTCTGCACTACTATATGTGATTCACCTCAAAATCTGCACCATTGGAGCTTACAATCTAAATTCCTAAACAAATTCCTAAACACACACACACACTAGGGGTGTCCTCCTGACCCGAAGAAAGAAGACTTCAAGCCTATTGGAATTGGAACAAGTATGGGGGCCTATGTGACCCGAAGAACAGAAGATTGTTTTCAAGCATTGACTTTTGGAATTACAAGTATTTGTGTAAAGAGGGTGTTTTTTTGTTTTTATTAGGGTAATATTATTTTTATTAAAATGTTGTGGTTTTTATGAGGGTCTAGTTGCTTATTTAACATTTTTGTTTGTGGAACTACAGGTCGCAGCAAGGCATTGGTGTCAGGACATGCTGACACTTGTGGTTCTCCAAGTGCCAGCATGACCTGACTGCCATGAGTATGCTGGTGCTTGCAGTTCTACAAGCATCAGCATGCCCAGACTGTTTAGGGCAGCCCGGCCTGGCTGGGACTTGTAGTTCCACAAACAAAAATGGCGTCTGTATTTTTTTCTCATACTATCGCCGTTATTAACCTACACTCACCGCTGAGTGGTGTAGGAAGAGCCCTAGTGCTTTCAGCACTGGTCTGGTTATTCCTAGAGGGGTGGGGGGAGGCAGGTTTTTATTTGCGGACCATACTCCCTACAAACATTCAACCAATCACAAATTACTATTCGTTTGTAAATGACGATTTTCAGCTAAACACTGCCGAGTTTAATGTGCAGCAAATCGTTAGAGATGAACAGAGATTTTGAAGTTCAGAAAAAATATTGCTGTTTAATACATAACGCGGCAAATCACTGTTTATCTCTCGCGATTTGCCGTGATTTAAAATCACTGAAAAATTCGGAGCTTGATACATTTACCCTCTGATGTCTGTGTAAGAGCAAAATAGTAGTGCTGGGAGTGAGACTTGCTAAAATGTCAGTACAGAGCGTGGATGGTTCCTGAATGTAGTGGAGGGGACCTGACCAGCAACACCCAAATCGGAAACCAGAATCTTTAGGTTTTCCCATCAAAATGCATAAACATGTATACACAAAACTACAGTACTGTTGAAGTTTAATAATTGGATGAAGGTGGTAATAAATAAATACAATCAGTTGCGATGCGATTAATACGCAACATAATTATTATAGTAACAACATTTAAATATGTTTAATGTATTTTTTTATTTTTATTTTATTTGTATTTTATTTTCTATCTTTTAATATAAAATATAAAGTGGTGAAGAAGCTAATTAATGTTTCCAACATTTAAACTACTTTGAGTTTGGTATCATTCTGTTTGCAATTGCATGAGAACGTTTCCGGTGTTATTTATGCAGCATTGCGAACGCTAGTTATAAATAATATCACTTTTCATACACCAAAGAGCCAATTTACAGGGATCATAAAGGAACCAGATTATACAGGTCTAAAGGTGGGAATCTGAAGAAGGACACCTGGCAATTTCAAGGTAGAATGACCAGAGAAATCAACCAATGACACGTCAAGTTCTTGGGAGGTCAAGACCGTTCAAACCATGAATATTAACCTTAATACTGAAACTGTGCATCTTTGTGATATCATTGCGTTTTACAATTGTACAGTATATAAATTGTTCACCTTTGGCTTTGGAAACCAGAACATTCTGATATAAGCTTGCGTTAGTGTTAACAGTGCAAGTGTATGCATACCAAACTTTGCCTTGTAATACTTTGTGAATAAAACCCTTTATGCTGTGGAACCACAGCGGTCGCATCGGAGAATCTTTATTGCAAACAATAGATACAGACATAACACTACAATTATTGTTTTGTTCAATTTCTTTATTTATAGGTAGACCTGTAATTTTACTATGTACTATGTAGAGGTAGAGCACCATGTTTTAGGTGGTGATAACCATAATTCAACCACGAGTTTTAGTGGGTGGGCTTTTGCTCAGTTTTAGAACTTTTTATTTATTATGTAAATTCTGTATGTTGATATTTTGTGTGGACCAGTATGTGGACCAGTGCTAGAATAAATCTAATGTGAATACATCTCAGTCGATTTCACAGTTGATGTGAAAAGCTATTTTATTTTATTTTTCAAATTTGTTACTTCTTCCTTTAGCAGGATTCACTATAGAGGGTTCTTCTAACATTATTATTTGTTTTGTCTTTTAGAAGTCAAAGAAAAAGCAGCTTTTATCACACCTGTTCCAGGGGGTGTGGGACCAGTGACAGTGGCAATGCTTCTGAAGAACACACTAACGGCCACCAAGAAACTTGTTTACTAAAACATTGTCTCATATTTAGACAAAAAAAATCTCAAGGAGACACAACTACATGCTGACCACATGGATAATAATTTAAAATATATTGTAATCAATAACTTTGCTCCTACTACAAAGAATATGCAAATGAGGAAATTGAATATATATGCATGTATATGTGCTGCACATGTGCAAATGGCAGCACTCTGTCACAAGCAGAGTTGTGCATGGAAATGGAGAAGCTTGTGGAATTGTACTAGCATACTGTTGGTTCAAATGGTGGTAATTGCATTTACGATAGTGTAAACACCGACAGTGTTTACACCTACAGAATTATTACGATACTGAAGAGAGCAACATGTAACAGACCTACTTACCTGTAAACAAACACAGGCCAGATCCGATGTGAGGGGAGGGCGACACTTCTAAATTATGTCACTTCCAACCGCGACTTGGATTTTTTTCATCCTTAAAGTGGCAACGCACGGACCCCTAAAAAAAGGGTTCGTGCGTTGCCGCTCTAAAAACTGAAATGTCCAAGTCGCGTTTGGAAGTGACGTCCTCACATCGGATCTGCCCTGTGTCTGTTTACAGGTAAGTAGGTCTTTCTCACATGTCGCTCTCTTCAGTATTGTAAGAATTCTGTAGCTGTAAACACTGTCGGCGTTTACACTATTATTAAGTAGTACTACACCCGGTTCAAACGTAGTGTTTTATTAGTTACAGTGTAGCATGGAAAAATCTTGTATTCTACTCTTGAAACAATCACACACACACACTATTACAAGCAAAACTGAAGCAAAAGCTGGTGGGCACAATAAACAGCATGCCTTCACCACCTGAGGCTACCAGCCCTGTATACAGATCCTTGCGCATTATACCAAAAGAGTATAAGCAACGAAGACACACACACAAATTCAAAATAAAATTTAATTGACTAGTAGACTTTCTAAAGCCCTGCTTCACCCCATTATTAAATAAAAAATCAAGCACTGTGGCCATTCGAGGATTTGGCGAAGGGCTACACTGCCTGTTTTTTTTAATTATTATGTATTTTGTTTTATGCAATGCACTGTGCATGGAAAATTAATTTGTCTTATTAAAAATAAAGGATAATACCTGGCTGGCAGTTCTAAACTGATGCTGAGTCCTTTTGCAGAATTAGAATAGCTGCTCCCTGAAAGCACTGCCTTCTCCCCCAATTTTATCTCACTACACATCAGACTGGTGCGCTTACTCCATATATTCCTAGGATTACTTTCACCTCACCCAATCATCTCCTCTGCAATCTTCTATTCCCCTGCAAATATGACCATCTTTCTCTGAAGACCTATGAGCCTTTCTTGGATATCTAAGTGCTCTTGTGCAAATTGAAACACACGGAATGTCCAAATCTGGAGAGCTGCTGTGCTTCGTAAATAACCTCCACATTTAAAATACACACAAAGCAGTGCAATTTTAGTTATTGTTTAGGTTGGTGATTAAATTATAAGTTATTGTTCCTATCTCTTATTAAAATTTTCAATTGAAAAATACAGTATATATTACTACAAACTAAATGCACCCACTGGGTAGATGTGCGAAATGGAGATGTCTTACAAACTTCCACTGCGTCACCAACTGCTGCCTTCAAACAGAGACCAATAGACAAACACAGCAGAAAGACACACAAAACAATTTCATTTTTGAATTCCACAGCAAAGTAACATGCAATAATGATACTCATTTTTTTACTTCTCATTTCTACCACTTTATGTTTATATCTATTTATAGTTTGAAACATAAATGCAAGTGTATCATATGCAATGCGTGTAAAATATGTTGTTAGCACATTAGAACTTGTGAAATATGTGTATGTTATTTGCTAATAAGACCTATGTCCTATCTATGCAATAAAAAAAAAACATTGTGAAGCATGCTGGCTATTCAAAATGTCCTGGTTTTAAAGCACAATTTACATATTGTCTTCCGGTAATATCAGCAATCTACTATAAATTAAGATGTATTATATATGTATATTTTCATTTAGTACATGCAAATGGCAAAATGAAAACTAAAATTAAAGGGGGGCTCAGTCTACAATTTTAATTCATGCATCCTAATTGATAATTAGGTGTTTTAAAAATAATTTCTGTTACTTTTTCACAGTATAGTGATTTTAGTATAGTGATATTTTTCCATTTGATCGTTCCCGTAATATAACATAATCAGCCAGTACATCATATGGTATTATACAGTTCATCATTTTCATCTTTGCTAACCTAAAGTAAATGTTTTTGAAGCTCAGATAGATTTTATTTTCAAAGTATTTGTATAATCATTATTTAATTATGTATAATTTCACCAGAGATAACATCCGTAAAAATTATTGTCACCTCAAGGACACAATTGTTTTACCCAATGTGTATTTGGCTCTAATGTTAATTTAAAACTGTGTTTGTCATCAGTCATTCATCATGAAGAACTCTTCTGTCTGTTAGGAACCCCTCCAGTCGGTACAACACAACCCGGAATCTACTCTGCCAATCAGGTGTTCACTGGAGCCCATAGTGGTGTGGACAGACTGGGCTGCAGACTGACAGGTTTGTGAAGTGTGTACCGGCTGGGGAGAACCCAGGTAAACGAAGTGAAGTTTAAGCAAAGGTCAAGGGCCCGCAGCAGATAGCAATTCCAATAAACAGGCCGAGGTCAAGGATCACAAGCAGACAGGAAGGTCAGTAAACACGCCAGAGGTCAGGGTCACGAGATACACAGGCAGGGTCCAAATCCAGTCAAAGGGTCATACACGGGTAATCAGCAGAATATTCAACGGACAGGAACAAGGCACAGAGCAGGTCAGCAGACTGGCAACAGGAGCTATAACCGGCAATGAGGCAGCAGACCTCACTGCCTTAAGTACCCAGATGGACCAATCAGGGCTTGCCCCTGGACAGTGCACACTTGCAGGCTAATTGCCTGCTACACTAGACACCAATCAGGGCTTAGCCCTGTCACACACACCTGCAGGCTAATGCCTGCTAATTCAGCCCACAGGCTGAATCTAATAGTTACAATATGCGCGTGTGCGCCCGGCTGCCGGGACATCGCGCTGGAGTAGCGTCCGGCCGTTGCCCAGCTAACGGTCGGGAGTTGAGAGGAAGTGACAGGGAGGACAGGAAGCGAGCCGCGGCGGCTGTGAGTACCGCCGCGGCTCGTGACACTGTCCAGATACTTTCCCTGTTTGAGTTTAACTGTCACTAAGGTTTCGCAACTTCTGGAAAAATGAATGGCTTTCCTATTAATGTTTCCTTTCTTCGGTAGACTAATGAATTGGGATGTTCAGCTTTAGGTAATTGTTATGGTGAGTTAGGAAAGCATGGGTAAGTATTTTTGTGGGCGCAATCACCGTCTTCACACCTTTATTTAATATTGCAGCCTAACCACTACTTAGTCAGACTTTAATTTGAAATTGCATTTATTAAATCCCACAAATTACCAGTCTTGAGAAAGCAGCTATGACAGGAATGTCTAATCTGCCTCACCTGCCACATCATAGAACAAGTGGTACATTGATATTCTTAACTCTACTACATGCAACACTCTGACAGTCAATCTATCTAATATTAGCATTATGATACACCAGAGTGGGATATCTGCCTGACTTGGGGTAGCATTGTTTCTTTATGGGAACCAAAGGAAACTATTTAAAATGAATGTGCTGTTAGATATTGGTTTGGCTGCTACATCTGAATGAAAGGTGTGGGATTACATAGAAGTAATTAATGAAGAAGGCTACTCACTATGCTAGGTATCAAAGTAACATCCCAACCCTTCAGCTAGCACAGTGTTGATATCCAAGACATGTAAGAATCTTAAATAAACCAACTCAGATGAACAAAGCCAGTTAACTTACAAAAAAAAGATGTAATTCAACAGAGACTGCAGATGAAAACATCAGTGCACTGATAAATACAATAGAAAATAGTATGTATATTGCAGGTAATATAAACATCTAGGTAAACACAGAATGATAAGTCATAACAATTGCAAAATTGTTCACAGAGTCTAGCTGGTGGCTCCCAATTAAAGTTTTGAGTAGTCCATGGAGGTTCCACCTTACAACTTACAGAACGTAAAGGATTTGCTGCTAACGTCTTGGTGCCAGATACCACAGGTCACCTTCAGAAGTCTTGTGGAGTCCATACCTTGACGGATCAGAGCTGTTTTGACAGCACGAGGGGGATCTGTTAGGCAGGAGGAGCTTTTAATGTTGTGGCTGATCGGTGTATATAGGTAAAGCAGAAATGTGTTCTTACAGGTACATACAAAATTATCATGCAGTGAATTGCTTGAAACCACATATTTTCAAAAGTTTATCTTTGTAAATCTTAGTAAAATATTACCATGTTTTCCTGGCCTCACCTTAATATTGTGAAATGAGTATATAACATTGTATACATGCTTATAGTTTCTAAATTTTAATATTTAATATATATGTAGCTCGGGGATTTGTTTAATTTACCTACTTACGTTTTACTTATGTATTAGCATGTTGAAGGAGAACTGTCATCAAATCATAATTAATATGTTAAGTAAGAGGCAGGAAGCTATTATCCGCATATATGTCAGAATGATAGTATCATAGCTATCAAGCCATAGTCTCAAACCCCTACTGAGTCCTGTTACAAAAGATGATACCAAATATAGAAACAAATGCAAACCGTTTGTTAATTAGACTTAAGCAAATGCTAAATATATTTATGTTTAATTCCACCAAGTAGTAACTTTATGTTGTGCTCACTTAAATCATAGATACATCAGTTTGTCACACTCCAATACTAAAGATGAAGGTCCCTCTTATATATGTTAACTTTGCTTTTGACCTTATTTATAGTCTGTCTGTTTTATATATGCATTTTAAGTAACAAACAAACAGAAGCAAATAAGCTTTAGGCTTAGATTACTTCCACATCTAGGAGTAATAACTGTCTTTCCTTGTGTGCTCTCCAGAGCTGGTATGTGGCCTGTCTCAAACAGACAGAGGAAGCTGCAAATAATTTTGGAAGATTTTTGAAAGCAGTGATTGAAAACTATCAGGAGGACCACAATTAAAGTCTGTAAAATTAGAACAGGCTTAGGCTCGATAACAGATATGTTTAAACGTTAGCTGTTATGGCCTTTGGGAAGAGCATCAAATTAAAGGGATTTTTGGAGCCATCACCGGCAGACTTCGTGCTCTTCCCCATCGCAAATTGTCCTAGGCCATAAGTATCTGTAAGAAAAGCAATCATGATTGCGATCATTTTACTATAGATAAAAGGAACAGGCTCCTTTGAATAAATTGCCACATTAAATCATTTCTTATTGCGATTATTAAGGTGTGTAATATACAGTGGGTCATAAAAAAGATGCTTTTGTGACTAATGGTACAAATTCTTGGACATGCTATTAATATTGATACTGTAAACAAATTAAAAGTATTTTCTCCAATAAATGACACAATGATACATTCACTATTACAATGTTTAGCACACATTAATTTTTTGCAGTTTTATTTTTTACATTCTTACTACTTACTTAAAGTATATTGAATTGAGTATAGGGATATATAGATCTCTATATCTATCTCTAGATATATATATATATATATATATATATATATATATATTTATTTATTAGAGATGCTCACTGACCCCCGTGAAGTGGTTTTGGATCTGGATTAGCTTTGTGTTTTGGCAAAATCTCCCTCATGTGTTTTGGGTTTGGTTCTGTATTTTTTAGACAAATTGCTAAAATATGCTAAAATCACATAATTTAGCTTTTTTTTTTTATCCTACACTATTATTAACCCCACTAACACTCATTTAAAGTAATTTGCAGTCAATTTTGACCATCTCACAGGTCACAATATTATTTTCATACACTTTCAAGCAAAGATTGCAGCAGTTCTTGCCAATGATAAGAAAAAGGCCATTGTCATGCCTGGACATAAGACCAAAAATTCACCTCTTATGTATGCAATTATTTTTACACAAATCCTGACAACAGTTGACTAGCCATTTGTAGCGTTTGTAAAGTCATACTCAGTAGAGGTAGGGACCTTAAGCATCTAGGATCCTCATCCATGTTATGGCATTTTAAGCGAGTTCATGGAAAGCTGTTGGGATAATAGGAAACTTATGTAAAAAAATAACAACAAGCAGTCCAGCATCATCTACCTCTCTTCTCTCATCTAGATCCCAGCACCTGCAATCTACACCCCCAACACCTTCATCATCAATATTCTCGCAAGTGATGGGAGTTAGTCCTGTATCCAAGTTGCTAAGGCTAGATGACTCCTCCACTAACCATGATTCCTCTGAAGAATTATTGAGCGTTAGTCCCGCTGCTGCTGCTGCTGCTGGGGCTCGATCTTCAACCCAGAAAATTACTACAAGTAGTTTACAACAATTGACTGTTAAACAATCCTTTGAAAGTAAGAAAGCTGTCACCCAGTTGCAAAGCGGATCACAGACGCCATGGGGACTATGCTAGTATTAGATCTGCATCCAGTATCCACTATTAATGCAGCTGGTTTTAGACAGTTACTTGAGGTCTTCTGTCCCTATTACCAAATTCCATCACAACACCATTTTACTAGAAAAACTATTCCTCACCTGTACCAGAAAGTTCATAAAAATTAAATTTTTAGGCTACAAAATGCCATTCTACCCACTGTACACTTAACCACAGATATGTGGACAAGCGGAACTGGGCAAACTAAAGATTATATGACTGTGACAGCCCACTGCGTTGATGATTCGCCTTCACCAGCAGGAACAGCAGCAGCATGTACCCAAGTACGTCACATTTGTCAGAGACAGGCTACTCTGTGTATCACTGGCTTCACTAAGAGGCATACAGCTGACAATCTGTTACAAAAACTAAGGGATGTCATTGCAATATGGCTTACCCCGCTTTGACTCTCCTCAGGATATGTCATTTCTGATAACGCCACCAATATTGTGAGAGCATTACAGCTGGGTGAATTCCATTACATTCCCTGTTTTGCTCACACAATAAACTTGGTGGTGCAGAGCTTTTTAAAGAATGACAGGAATGTGCAGGAGATGCTGCCTGTGGCCCGTAAAATATCTGGACATTTCAGGCATTCGTCAATAGTGGGTCGGAGATTGCAGCAGCTACAAGAGCAATTTTATTTTCCCTGCCACCAACTGAAGCAAGAGGTGGTAACAAGGTGGAATTCCACCCTGTATATGCTTCTACAGATGGAGGAACAGCGAAAAACCATCCACGCTTACTCAACAAGCCATGATATTGGGAAAGGAGGGGGGATGTATTTTAGTCAAGCGCAGTGGAAAATACTTTCCGTGTTGTGCAAGGTGCTGAAACCATTTGAAGTAGTCACCTGTGAAGTGAGTTCAGACACTGCTAGCTTGAGTGAAGTGATTCCCTTAATTAGACTTTTGTAAAAACAGCTTGAGAAACTGAAGGAGGAGATTAAACAAAGCAATTACGCTAAGTATGTCGGACTTGTAGATCAAGCACTGTATTCGCTTCACCCGGACCCAAGAGTTATCAAAATCTTGAAATCGGATCACTACATTTTGCCGACTGTGCTTGATCCTTGGTTTAAGAGCTTTGTCTTCTCTTTGTTTCCAACTGCCCCAGACCTGAAGAGATGCAAGGAGCTCCTGGTGAGCAAGATGACATCTCAAGTGATACGTGCCAGGACGGAGTCTCCTCCTTCAGTTTCTCACTCAACTGCTGCAAGTAAAAAACTTAGCATTCCCAAGAGACCCAGGGATGATGCAGATGACAAAATTTTGACATCTGGTCTGGTCTAAAAGAATTGACCAAAAAACGTGACACCTCTGTCGTAAATCCACCTGATCCTGCTACCAGCATCCAAAGGATGGTGGAGGATTATGTTCACAGCAGCATAGAAATAGACACATCAAACAGTCCCTTTACATACTGAGATGGAAAAAGGGAATTTGGAGACGCATGTACCAATTCGCTTTGCACTGCCTAGGCTGCCCACCCTCCAGTGTGTACTCGGAAAGAGTTTTTAGCAAAGCCGGGAACCTTGTCAGCGATCGGAGTAAGAGGCTACTTCCTCAAAATGTGGAAAACATGATGTTCATAGAAATGAACTTCAAGTTCCACGAGGAAGAGCTTTCCTGCCAGTTACATCAAAATACTGAGACTTCTGTAATCGTGGATTCCAGCGGTGATGAATTAATAATGTGTGAGGATGATGTACAAACTGATGAGGGCGAGGATGAGGTTGAGGATGATGACACAACATCTTGCCACAGTAGAGTTCATTAACAGCACTGTTACCTTAGGTGCCTTAAGGCCATTGTTACCTTGTTTTGTGGGGGCCAAAACAAACCAAGCACTTCAGCCACAAGGAGTGGCACTTTTGTGGCTAAAGTGCTTGGTTTGTTAAAGTGTGCATGTCCTTTTTAAGAGCCAACATAAGGGTGGGTGGGAGGGACTAAGGACAATTCCATCTTGCACAAGTTTTTTTTCTGTCACTGCTTTGTGCCAATGTGTCCTAGATGTGCTAGGAACTGCCGTGTGTTTGAGTCATTGCTCTGTCGCTTAGCATCCAGTCAGGTCGCTGCAGTATTTGTCCGAAAGTGTATGAAAATAATATTGTGATCTGTGAGGTGGTCATAATTAACTGCAAAGGACTTGAAATTAGTGTTAATGAGGTTAATAATAATGCAGGATCAAAAAAAAGAGCAAAATTATGTGATTTTAGCATATTTTAGCAAAAAATAAATAAAATTCTAAAAAAATACAGATCCAAAACCAAAACACATGAGGGCAGTTTTGCCAAAACCGAAACCAAAACACGAAGCTAATCCAGATCCAAAACCAAAACCAGTTCATGGGGATCAGTAAGAATCTCTAGTTTAGACTCCGCGCCTCCTTTTTTAGCAGTGCCAATACCAATAAGTAGGCCTCAGTTTCCTGCTAGCCGTGACTGCATACTCTGGCCATGACCACTGAAGTAACAGGTGAACCATCGGCTCATGATCTGTTACTCCATCTTGCTCACCGTGTTGAAAAGCGGGAGTCCGAGCAGGCCCAGCTACTTCAATGTTTCCAGGAAGTAGTTTCCCGGCTGGGTACTCTGCAGGCTTCGCCAGCTATCTCCCGGTCGGTTATTGTTACTTCTTCAGAAGTGGGGAAGCCAGTTGCTACCACCTCAGCAGCATCTGCTACTACTTTACAGATTCCTCCACCTGAAAAATTTGATGGGGATCCTAAAAAATGTTGTGGATTTCTGAATCAATACTCAATTCAGTTTTAAATCAACTCAGCATCATTTTCTTTGGAACGTACTAAAGTGGCATTTATAATTGCATTACTTTCCTGACAAGCCTTAGCCTCCCCTCTTTGGAAATGAGACGATCCCTATATAAAAATCCCCCTCTTTCATTGATGTCTTTCGCTAAGTCTTTGAAGAGGCTAGGCGAGTCTCCTCTGCAGCATCCAATCTCTTAAACCTGCTTCTGGGTTCTAAGACCATGGGTCAGTATGCAGTCCTCTTCTGCATGTTTGCTTCCTAATTAAAGTGGAATAATAAGGCGCTCGTGGCAACCTTTTGGCAGGGACTAGCGGATCATATTAAGGATGAATTGGTCTCCTGTGAGTTACCTGCTGATCTTAATGCCCTAATTTCACTCTGCAATCATGTGGACCTGCGTTTCCGGGAACGCACTCAGGAAAGAGCAACTGTTAGGCATTTTTCCCCACGTCTGGCTCCTCAGTTTCAGAACCCACCCTTACTACCTGAAGAATCTATGCAAATAGTGCGGTCTCAACTGTCTCTAAAAACACATGAGAAACAAAACCTTTATTTGTACTGTGGGGAGTCCGGTCATCTGATTTCCAAATACTTTTCATGGCTATTTCTCTGGAGAGTCCTAGTAGGCCTTTCTTGACCTATGCCATTCTGGCATCAAAACTCCATATATCTATCCGCAGTGGATGGCAATCGCCTCTCTAATGGTACTATATCCCAGGTTACCGTTCCTTTTTGACAGACTGTTGGTGTGCTACATTCTGAATGGATTGAATTCCTGGTCCTTCCGGAATCTGTAATTTTGGTAATTTTGGGACTTCCCTGGCTCAGAATTCATGCACCACAGTTTGATTGGGAGTTGGCTCAAGTCACTTCATGAGGTCCATAATGTTTCAAAGGATGTCTAGGCTCCGTGAAACCTATTTCAACAGCTGTCCCCTGCCACATGCTCTCCTCTCAGCCGTCTTTTCCAACATCCTATGCTGCTTTTCAAGATGTATTTTCTGTAAAACTGTTTCCGAGGTTCTGCCTTCTCATCGGCCCTGGGTGTGTTCCATCGATATTATTCTGGGTAGACCTATTCCTAAAGGCAGGAATTATCCCCTATCTCTCCCAGAGAACCGTGCCATGTCTCCGTACATCTTGGAAAACCAGTAATAATGATTGATTAGGAAGTCATCGTTGCCAGCAGGGACTGGATTTTTCTTTGTAAGGAAGAAAGACAGATCGCTTTGCCGCTGCCTTAACTACCACCAATTAAAAAAAAACTATGCTCTTCTTTCTCTGCGTTTTTGGTGGCCCATTATGCATGTCAATGTTCAAGAGTATGTAGCCTCCTGTGAGGTCTGTGCTCAAAATAAGACACCTAGGCGTTCTCCTGCCGGGTTACTAATGCCCATTCCTGTTCCAGAACGTCCTTGGCTTATTATTTCAATGGATTTTGTCACTGACCTACCTTCCAGTAATGGATTCAATACTATTAGGGTAGTTGTGGACAGGTTTTCAAAAATGGTTCACTTTGTTCCATTAAAAGGGCTACCTTTGGCATCGGAACTGGTTCAAGTCTTTATTTAGGATATTTTTCATCTACATGGGTGCTCCTAGGAAATTATTTCGGACTGCGGTGCCCAATTTGTCTCACATTTTTGGAAAGCTTTCTGTAAAGAATTGGGACTAGGCCTAAAATTTTCCTCTGGATTTCATCCCCAGGCCAACAGCCAAATGGAACGTTTTAATCAAGAACTGGAGTTACTTCTTTGATGCTTCTCCTCTGGGAATCACTCGGACTGGTGCATTCTACTACTTTGGGCTGAGTTCACCCATATTTATGACATCTCTCGACTCTTCAGGTTCCTCCCCGTTCTTTACAATGTTTGGTACTCATCCCATTATGCCCGATTTTAATTCTTCTCCTGCTTCTTCTGTTACGACTGCCAATTCCCTGGTTCTTGATCTGTCCCATATCTGGGCTTCTACCTAAGACAAATGACCAAAATCTTCTCACTAATACAAATGGGCTGCGGACCGCCATCGTAGGACTGTTCCTATTCTCCAAACCGGAGACAAAGTATGGCTTTCCTCCAGGAATCTCAGGCTCCGAGGACCGTCCATGAAATTGGCTCCAAGATTTATTGGTCCTTTTCCTATTAACCAAGTCATCAATTCCGTGACTTACAGGCTCCTTCTTCCCCCCTCTCTTAAGATTCATAATATTTTTCATATATCACTACTCAAACCTTTGGTACTCAACAAATTTTCCAGTACCATCCACCCGCTGCAATATCCACCTCTGACAATGAGTTTGAGATTAGTCACATCCTGGACACTCGTCAGTTTCATGATCACCGCCAATATCTTGTCCATTGGAAAGGGTATGGCCCTGAAGAGAGATTGTGGGTTTATGAGGAAGATATCCATGTCCTTCGGCTACTAGCCTACCTCTTAAGCAGCGATCTTCAAGTCAGCCTTCTTCCAGGAGAGAGGGGGTGGTACTGTCAGACGCCGTCCCCACACATTTACCCAGTGATAGGGACGGATGCCTTCCTCTGTGGAAGCGCTGTGACTTATCTCTTCTTCCTGGTCACAGCCAGCAAGTAGATGCACTTCTTCGTTGCTAGCCAATGGGACCATGGCTGTTTGGGAAACAGCTGTTCTGCCATCTTACTCACCGCCACCAGCAGTGTCTATTTAAAGGAGGCTCTGGCGCCATTCTGGTGCCAGAGTATCAAGGTCTCCTTATGCTCCAGCGTTCCTATTTGCTCCCAAGCATCCTGACTGACTCCTCGACTCTAGACTTGGTTTCCCTGACTTCCCTTTTGGATCTCCTTCTGGCATTAACAGATTTCCTGGCTTGACCTATGGCTTCCTGACTACACTCTTGTCTGACCCTGTTGTACCTTTCTGCTCGCAAAACCTGACCTCGGATTGCTTGACCTCACTTATTCACCTATTACTTCACTGGTGGCTAACTAGGAGGGCCATGACCTGCGTGTCTCTGCAGCTAACTCTAAACTCTCTTGCGGGGGTCCCTGGCAAAGACCAGAGGCATGTTTAGACTCCGCACCTCCTTGTTTAGCAGTGCCAATACCAGTAAGTAGGCCTCAGTTTCCTGTTAGCCATGACAATGGTTGCCTAGTGAGACTAATAGTTTCAGAACTATAGTGGTTTGCAGTCTGGTTCAGTTTCTGTACCAGCTACATATTCTGGTTAAAATCAGGATTTCAGGAATTATACCTCCCTTCTCTTTCCATTGAACCCAAATTTGTGCATTTTGCCTGGAGCATGGCATGCCCATTACCTGGCAAAATCTATTTCTGGTCTACCTGTGTCTGCCGCTAACCAGGTAATTGACTAAATCCATGTTCTGCACCTGCTCCAATCTCACTCTGGGAGGCTAACTTCTCAAACTTCTCTTTACTGCAGGACTTTCCAGTTCACACTGTAAATATGTTGGACCTCCCTCTGGCTGTTAATCAGGTCCACTCTGATCAGCTGTGATTATACAGTGCTGCTATGGTGATGGTGATCTCATGATCCCTTATTACATGCAGGCCAATTTTTTTCAGCCAACATTCATACTCTGATTTGATTCAACTATATTGTAATTATTTGCTCTTATTAATGTGTTTTGAACAGAAACCATTTGGTTTTATCTTCATGCATTTTCTCTATGGTGGCCTTAGGCTGCTAAGCAACAGTTTGGCGCACTTGTTCAAATGATGATGGTTTGTAAATACTATAAGTACTTCCTTTTGCAACCTTGATCAACACTGAAACATTAGTCTAGGTTCTTCCATTCAAGTCTTGTCAGTGCTTCCATCGTGACTTAGATGTTTAATAGTTCCTTTATGATATGCACCCAGAAGCTCTCTCCGTTTTGGTGTTCAATATATTCTATTGAGCTAATCCCACTAATACCCTCTTAAACCAGATGTTGCAGCTGGAACAAACTGACATTTGATCAGAATTAAAACAAGGTAGAATAATTGTTGTAATTCATTTGAAGTTCAAATATATCTGTCCATTTGGTCAAAAACTGCCAACTGACAGGGCGTTTGACAATTTTGAGTACAAGAAAAAGGAAAATAAAAAGCCAGAAAATTTCAACCAAAGCACAAAACTCTCATCCACGTGTCTATAATGCCTCGTAAGTTTTCCTTTGCTTATATTATATGGTATGCTCCTAATTTCACAGAATTTAAAAAATCTGAAATATGGGAAGATTTACATTGACATTTGTAAATGTCAATAACATAATCCTACTCCATGTGAGGATTAGTCATGATTTACCCTATGGGATCAAAATAAATAATTTCAGCATATAATATCCCAAAACTGAGTGGGCTATCTTTCTGATTGAAACTATTTGATGTCTGACCTTTCAGCACACAACAAATATACATAAATTTTTTACAAAAAAGAGGTACTTTAAACATTCCTGGCAAGTTTCAGTACACCCACTAGTTTAAAAATGGAGTTTACTGTGCTTCTTGACAGATCAAGTTATTTAAGTTGTTCATCATATGGCTGTAGGGGGTTTTGCAGCAGGTGTAGACATTTGTGAATGGTTTGAGAAGTCAGGTGACTCCCTCTTCTATAAAAAGAAGTAGAACAGGGAAGACACTTCACCTGAAAATTCTATTAATACTTCAGAGGGAGACCGAACAGAGCGTGTCTGGTTTTAACAATGGCTTTATGCTTTCTGTTCTTATTACTGACATGCGGTAAGTTTTCACTTTTACTATTTTAATTACTCTGCAATTTAGAATATATGTCTTGTGTTATAGTACACTATATTAATTTGCTTTAAAATAATGTATAAGTAAATAAGAATTTAAAACACTTTTTTCTGTAGCAAGCATACTGATTCACCTGAGGTAACGTCTTGTACTATGATTGTTGTCAATTTCTATCCAATTGAGAATTTCTTATGTTGTCTGCCCCCTTCTCCCCCGGCAACAGCACTCTGTTTACAACACTTGTGTGCTTTTTCCCACTAGCCACTTTTATCTCACAAATCTCCATATTTGAGACTCCTAGCTACACAAATCTAACACAATGAATGGAGCTATAGGTTCCTATAACTATTTTATTTTATTTGGCAGAATAATGGAGAATTGTGTGTGGGAATTTTATGGCCACATGTCTGTCACAGATTTTAATGTAATTTTAATGTATTGGAGAGATAACTGTTCCAACCACTGTAATTTGGCCATTCTCTGAGAAACAGTGGCAGCAGGGTAGTTGTATAAATCTGAGAAGCACTAAGGGTAATTTACAAATGACAAAAATGCCTTTTATCGCCTACTTGTCAGCTTAGTGTATTCCAAATTGCACACCCACGCCAATCAATCTGTGCCTGGGTCCTTGTAGGTTTGCGGATACATCTGAAAATAAGAGTGAAATGTCCCTTCAAAACCCAACCCACTATCAGATTAGGACCGCCCCCTTTATTCATATAAACATTTTCAGTTTTTGCCTTAAAATACTGCTTGTTTTAGCTTGATTTGTGTCTTAAGCTAATTATGAGAGTGAGGGGAAATTTGGTTTAAACTTATTACTTTTCTATGTATGATAAAAGCTTTTTAATGAATTAATTGGTTGATATGCACCTAGAAATGCACGGTACAAGTGGTAGGTGTAAAATGCATCCCAATAAAATTATAGGACTAAAACCAAAATATTAACTCCCCTTATGGTTGAGAAAAATGGCTTTATACTGTCCAAAAAGCACTGTTAATGCACTACTTGCAGTCCTTTATCTTATCCCTCTACCTCTAAGTCATACTCAGCAAGGAACACCTGGGGGTAAATGTATGAAGGTCCGGGTTCTTCAACACTCGCGAGTTCGGCGTCTTCAGCGCTTAAATTTAAAGCGGCGCTGCCTTGTAAAGGTCCCTTTACAAGGCAGCGCCGCTTTAAATTTAAGCGCTGAAGACGCCGAACTCGCGGGTGTTGAAGAACCCGGAGCTTCATACATTTACCCCCTGGTCTGTCTAACTCCCCCCATTGGCCAGTGGAAACTTTGGCAACGCCACAGATGCCCTCATCTTGGGCAGCAAATCCATGTGTTTCCTCACAAAACAATGTTCAATTGTGCAAATAAAGCCATGTAACATAAGAAAAGAGAATTTGCACTGCGGTTTTACACCTTCGGCTGTTTGTAAATGACCTTTAATTTGCTTTACAATGATATTATTTTGCTACATGATAGATGTGGCCTCAGATGTTGCTCTATGACTGTCTCCACACTACAACTCTGTAAGTTACAGTTCAACTACAGCTGGAGGGGTAGACTCAATCTAGGTCAGGCCTCTGAAAACTTTGTACTTTGTTTTGTCTCTGTAAATAATTTTTTAAGTATAATTACACGTATACCATTTTCATTATTATTATTATTTTAATCAGTGAAAGTTTAAGTTTAATCAGTGTTGTTTTTTTTTTAATTCAGCAGTAATGACCGTGTCTAGTGAAGAACCCACAGTCACCATATCGCCGTCAACAAGCACTAACGAAAATGTTTTTACTAAAGGTATGTTCTATTAAATATTGTGTCTAAAATGAGGAAGTTCCAATTAAGAAGCAAACAAAGCTTGTTGACAAACATATAGGTGCACTGACATTACAGCTGGAACAAACTAAGGGGTTTATTTGTAATAGTG
This sequence comes from Mixophyes fleayi, assembly GCF_038048845.1. Taxonomy (NCBI): domain Eukaryota; kingdom Metazoa; phylum Chordata; class Amphibia; order Anura; family Limnodynastidae; genus Mixophyes; species Mixophyes fleayi. The sequence continues at coordinate 155,361,944 of NC_134402.1, forward strand.
TGGTGATAAGGCTGATTTTCTATCGACATTTATTGTGATGATAGAAAATCTCCTATCGCCGCAATTTGGCATTAAAATCTTGGTGACACTGCTGAGCAATACTCAGCTGCCATGGTGACACTGGTCCGGAAAAATAAAGTTGAACTTACCGCATTGCTGTGCCAGTCTCAGGGGAACTGCACATGTGTGACCAGCTAGCCAGTTCAAGCATGTACAAAAGAATTAAAACGCACAGTTGGGCTTTCAGCTCAACTTACTATTAAAAGAAAAGTTAAAAATAGATTGGAAAGATAAAAAAAATTTGGGGGAAGAATTCACAATTGAAAAAATGTTTTACTTTAATAATACAACATGTTTTCATTCATTTTCCACTGTTATCACAATCATCAACATCAACATTTATTTATATAGCGCCAGCAAATTTTTGTAGCTCTTTACAATTCAGGACAAACAAAGTAATAAACAATACTGGGTAATACAGACAAATAGGTGAGAAGGCCCTGCTCACAAGCTTACAGTCTATGGGATCCTGAGATAACAGAATGCAGTTGTTGAATAGGAACCCCTGTGCTTTGCATGGGGAAGCTATCACCAGTAAGACCCAGCTACTCTTGCTGGTCAGCGTAGGCTATCACCAACGGTGACCTCTTGGTGTATAGGGCTTCCTATATGTAATGACATGCTTTTCGCCTTTTAATAGTCCTATTAGACTAAAATCTCAGGAAGGGGAGATATTTCCAACTAGTAAAATGGGAAAGGGAATGTGTAGTTTGTTATTAGTATGAACTATCCATTATAAAATTATTTCTTAAAAATTGCGTATTTTATATTAAGCTCATTATTGAAATATTGTGGAAGATTCTATTAATAGCAAAGTGCCACTGTAGCCTCGTGCAATCAAATCAGGTTTCATAAGTAATTTTATCTTATGTGTGCTGGTAACTTTCATATCGTAAATTCATCACTTGGTAGTTTCTTACTAAAGTAGTTTAATACATCAGGCTTATAGCATAGTTGCATACGCTCCCAGAATGTCTGTGAGACTCCCAGATTAGAGTGGGATCTCCTGGTTTCAACAGTGAACAGGGAGTGAAGGACATCTCGCCTGCCTGCACGCTGATTTGACCTGCTCACTTGATGATGCAAATGACACAATTAACTCACAAGGAGCAAAGGAATTACCATTTGATGGGGCAAGGATGGTGTGTTATCTGCCCCCCCAGGCCAGTGTAGTTTTGAGCCAGGCTCCTTGCAAAGGCTGGTGGATGAGAGTCAGACGACGGATTCTCCCCATTCGTTCCAGCTGTGTTTTACTGTGTTTCACTATAAACAGCTGGGGAGAATCCTCAGCCTGTCTCCAGGCCGCCAGCTGCGGCCTTGAACTGTGCAGATGCACAATTCCTGGGTCTGCTGTCATACTCAGTTGACAGCTCCTAGCACACATGTATAGTGATCTCCGACTTGCCATCAGTGATCTGGAATAGGATTTTGCCACCAAGAGAGATTAAAGAGTTTATGCATTTAATTTACTAGAGATCTACGGTTTGTATAGTAAAGCTAACATAGGTTTAAGTGCACTGCATTATAAAGCCACTATAGCTTTGAGGGTGGTCAGCACTGTAACACCATCATAAGTTTGAGGGTCCTGCATTATAAAGCAATAAGAGGTTTGGGACATCTGCATTGTGAATTTATAAGAGATTTGTGAGTTTTATTAGTTACTTCCAGAATAGGGCTGTCATTGAATAGTAGCCACTAGTAAGCATTGTGTTTTGAGTAGTGGTGAGGATAACACTTTCTGTATTGCATAGAGATCACTAAAATGTTCTCAGTATTACATATTGGTTACTAGGAGGCTATCTACTGTATATTATGATGATGTTGCTAGAAAGTTCTCTGTATGAATATTGTTTATTAAGATGCTCTCCATTTTGTATGTGGGCCACTACCCTACACTCTGTATTGTATATTGATTATTAAGAGGTTCTCTGTAGAAGACACTAAAATGTGTAATGTAATGGATACTGTTTATAAAGATACTCTCTGTATTGCAGATTGGTCATTAAGTTGCTCTCTGTATGGTATTTATTTCTTAAAATGATCCTTGCATTGTATATGACATTAGGAAGCTATTTGTATTGTATATTTATATTGCTCACTATATTGTACAGAGGTCACAGGAATAGTGCCTGCATTAAATATTGGTGAGATGGGGCTTCTACAGGGCATCCGGAAAGTATTCACAGCGCTTCACTTTTCCACATTTTGTTATGTGGAAAAATGGAATAAATTCCCTTTTTCCCTCAAAATTCTAAACACAATACCCCATAATGACAACGTGAAAAAAGTATTCACAGCCTTTGCCATGAAGCTCAAAATTGAGCTCAGGTGCATCCTGTTTCAACTGATCATCCTTGAGATGTTCCTACAGCTTAATTGGAGTCCACCTGTGATAAATTCAGTTGATTGTACATGATTTGCAAAGGCACACACCTGTCTATATAAGGTCCCACACTTGACAGTGCATGTCAGAGCACAAACCAAGCATGAAGTCAAAGGAATTGTCTGTAGTTCTCAGAGACAGGATTGTCTCGAGGCACAAATCTGGGGAAGGGTACAGAAAAATATCTGCTTCTTTGAAGGTCCCAATGAGCAAAGTGGCCTCCATCATCCGTAAATGAAAGAAGTTCGGAACCACCAGGACTCTTCCTAGAGCTGGCCGGCCGTCTAAACTGAGCGATCTGGGGAGAAGGGCCCTAGTCAGGGAGGTGAACAAGAACCTCATAGTCACTCTGTCAGAGCTATAGCATTCCTCTATGAATAGAGGAGAACTTTCCAGAAGGACAACCATCTCTGCAGCAATCCACCAATTAGGGCTATATGGTATAGTGGCCAGACAGAAGCCAATCCTTAGTAAAAAGCACATGGCAGGCCGCCTGAAGTTTGCCAAAATGAATCTGTAGGACTCTCAGACCATGAGAAACAAAATTGTCTGATCTGATGAGACAAAGATTGAACTCTTTGGCGTGAATGTCAGGCGTCATGTTTGGAGGAAACCAGGCACCGCTCATCAGCAGGCCAATACCATCCCTACAGTGAACCATGGTGGTGGCAGCATCATGCTGTGGGGATGTTTTTCAGCGGCAGGAACTGGAAGACTAATCAGGATAGAGGGAAATATGAATGCAGCAATGTACAGAGACATCTTGGATGAAAACCTGCTACAGAGCACTTTTGACCTCAGACTGGGGCGACGGTTCATCTTTCAGCAGGACAACAACCCTAAGCACACAGCCAAGATAACAAAGGAGTGGCTTCAAAACAACTCTGTGAATGTCCTTGAGTGGCTCAGCCAGAGCCCAGACTTGAATCCGATGGAACATCTCTGGAGAGATCTGAAAATGGTTGTGCACTGACACTTCCCATCCAACCTGATGGAGCTTGAAAGGTGCTGCACAGAGAAATGGGCAAAACTGCCCAAAGATAGCTGTGCCAAGCTTGTGGCATCATATTCAAAGACTTGAGGCTGTAATTGCTGCTAAAGGTGCATCAACAAGGTATTGAGCAAAGGCTGTGAATACTTATGTACATGTGATTTCTTAGTTTTTTTATTATTAATAAATTTGCAAAAATCTCAAAAACTTTTTTCACGTTGTCATTATGGGGTATTGTGGGTAGAATTTTGAGGGGGAAAAAGGAATTTATTCCATTTTAGATTAAGGCTGTAACATAACAAAATGTGGAAAAAGTGAAGCGCTGTGAATACTTTCCGGATGCACTGTATGTATTGCATTTCATTATAACTCATTTACAACAATTTTCATGTATTTAATTGACTACACACCCACATTAGCAAACCACACCCACACATTTAATTATGCCGGTTTCTCCATTGTGGCACTCTGGTAGGAGAGTCAGTGCGGACTTCTGTGTTCTCCTGTTTGCAAGGGTTTCTTCAAGGTTGCTCTGTTTTCCTCTCACAGTCCAAAAATGTCTGTGCTTGCTTGGTATGGAATTTAGATTATAGACTCAAATGGGGCAGGGACTGATGTGATTGATTAACATTCCTTGTATACAACTGTGTAATATAGTAGTGGTGCTATTTAAATAAATTATTAGCAATAAAAGCCCTCTCCACTTTCTTGTGTTTGTCCCCAAACCAAAAGTTTCCAGCCCTCCCATTAATATTTCCCCTCTGTCAAGATGGTGTTGGCAAAATCGCCAAAGCGACAGGCTAATAAATGAAACCATTAATTTGTATGTAACAGTATTGGATTACAAAATCTTTATGATGTAATATCTAAGGAATATAGACCTAAGGTATATATTTATCGGTAGGCCTATTTCTACTTCGACAAGGCTGGGGGTATTTTTGGGCTGCTTACCGCAGGGATAAAAAATCCTTATTGCTGCTACTTATCAAAATAATATTTCCGGGTCAGCCAAGGGAGCTCTGCTTCACCAGGACAGTCTCTGCAGATACATACATGCACATTGAAACTGAAAGCCCAGATTTGGGTATATATAATATTAAAAAAGTAAAAAAATAATAGATTTTATTAAAAAAAAATATTGAAAACCTTTATAAATTAAAAAAATAGTTAAAAAAAAAATAAAGGCTTAATCATACAAAGACTTATCGCTAATGATAAGTTTTATTGCTGGTGGTAACTTTTTGCTTTAGGATGAAGCAAAAAAAAGCCATATTGCCAGGTAAAATTGTCAGTAGTGCTTTTCACTCATTGATGATTACACACTAGTGATTTTTAATAAATAATAAATACTAAATCAAAATATTGTAATATATTTCATTATAATAACACATTAACAAACTAAAATGGAGACAACCAGTATTCATTCAGCCTAATTCTGCGTACATTTTATGCTGTTGGATGTTGCTTTTTATTTGTGGTTAGAGCAATTTCAATTTTAATAATCACTTATTAAATCTGGAGACAGCAGCGTTGCTATTGCTCTTTTTTCAGAAATGTGTTTTGTCTACATATTGCCAAATTTAGTACTAAATTTGCAGCTGTTATGATACACCTTGTTCAGATAGCGTGACTTTCCAGCAAGCTTGATAATACATATATAGGTAAACAGACAGAATCAAACACTTAATATATATATCAGAAATCATCATAGAGAATACTTTCCTGCTGATTTTAGCAGAAGAGTGCTGCCATCTTTTGGCAATGAAAATTAAACCAGAAGGGTTTATAATGTAATGTATGTCCATACTTGTCTTCTCTCTCAGAATGTCCAAGAGACTCCAGAATTTTGGTGAACCCTCCCCGACTACCGCAGAGTAGACCATCCTCCCAGATCCCTCAATGATCAGGGGCGCACGCAGGGGGGTTTCTGGTTCTCCAGAAACCCCTCCCCTCCGCGAACAAATGGGCACGAAAGCATGTATAAACATGTTAAACACTGCCCCTTTCTACAGCACAGCCGCGGACGCTTCTTTGACAGCGCCGCGGCTGCTGTACAATTCAGCATTGCCGAAATTGAGCTGCTGCGCAGGTGCGGCCGCGATAGCTCCTCCCAGGCATATCCAGGCATTACATCACTGGCTGCCCTGCTGAACGGTGAGTCCTAGGGACACTGGGCTTATATGGAAAATTATATAGATAACTAGGTCTGGTACTTGTGGAGGCATATAAGTGATTTTATTAAATATTGGAGTACAGGGTGAAGCCAGATACTGCCCACAAGCAATCTTGTATAGTGCTTTATCATTGATTCATAGACCCAAGACTCCATCTCTGGTGAGTCTGCAGGGTTGAGATGCAGAGTTGTGTGATATGTATAAAGATGGTATTATAGGATCCTCTAACTTATTAATCCTCACTAAAGTAATTACTGGAGCCTGCCTATAAGCTAGTTGGGAATTGAATGCATGACCCCAGTGCTGTGAGGCAGAAGTGCTAATCACTAAGCCACCATGCTGCCCTAACATTATATATATTGCATATATGTATGTAATATAGCCAAACTTGTGTCATGGTATCAATGTATTTTCGTTGTTGTTCAATTTTTTAATGTGCGTTAGCAATGTTAGTTTTAATGTGCGGTATCATTACTAGTTTTAATGTGTGTTATCAATGCTATTTTGCTTATTGTGGCACTTTATTTTTTATGTTTTTTGTTTTTTTTTGCTTTGTTCTGAATTAATCTATTTGGAACCCGCCCCCTTAAAAATCCTGCGTTTGCCCCTGATGATGATGCAATTTGCATTGAACTGCCAACACCCTGCTGTGTGATAACGTGGTAATGCCTAGCACTCTGATAGCACTAAGTTGCCCCTTAACCTCCTCCCATATCCATAAAATATCCATTCATTGCTGTGTGCACCAGTGGCAGGTGCACGTGGCATGTGTTCACCGCTAGCAGTAAATCCATTTTCCTTCCTCTCGCCCGAGCAAGACACAGCTCTCCTAATTAGCACAGTAGGACAGAGCCCATAAATACGGAGTCCCTCCAAAACTGGGACAGTTGGGAGGTATGGCTAATGAAGTTGCCATGACTTCCCTCAATGTCCCCTCTTGGAAGGGAGCTCCTAAAAAGTAAGCAAGTATGTGTATGTCTTACAAAGCAAGATAATTTTGTCAGCTGACTCTATGGCCTATCCATTAAACCTAATTATCTAGATATAAATTGATATACTGTACACAGGTGTCCTTTGATGATCCCACAGACATTACTTTACAAAACTTTACCAAACGTTAGTGACCAGTCTTCTTAGACAAAGACAAAGAAGACAAAGATGTGTTTAGGCATAAAAAGGATGAAAGAAAATGAAATAATAATAACAATAAATTTGAAGGTAAATCAAAAGAAAATGTATCAAGCATTAATAAAATATGTTTTACTAATATTTGATTTTTTTTCTTTAGATAAAGAATTGAAAAACATCACACAAGAAGAGACTGCATGTCCTGGAGAGTATGCCAGCTTTTGCATCAATGGGGACTGTGTTTTTCATAAAGCTGTCGACACCCCATTATGCAGGTACTGTACACATCCTCCGTGTATTGTTTAGCAGTGCTCCTCATAGTGACTATAGGTGGAAGTACTTGATGATCCTATCTTTGTTTTTGACATAATCCCTGTGCTGCAGCAATTATTTATCTAATTTTTCTCTTTGTTTCTCTGAACTTTCAGTGTTATAGATAATAGATCCTACTGTAAATATGGGATAACACACGCCCACTATAAAATAGAAGGATATTAGAAGTGTCTTTGCAGTTCCATGACCACTGTTGTAAGAAATATGACTGTAGTTTTGTGATTTTACATTACATGTTCACAGAATGTCTTTGAATATGCTTAGAATTTACAGTACAAGTTACATTATCATATAAGCATTGACAGTGATCACAAACATAGCTAAAAACAGTTTTTTCCCATGAATACTTAACTTTGTGTCATGATCCTTTTGTGTCGGCACAGGTTGCACAAGTGTATCCGCATATTTTAAATTCTTCTTAGCTAGCATGTGCGGGAATGATAATGTAATGCAAGTCAAAAATGGGTTTCCAGTTTGACAGAGTGTGGAATTTGGATTGTAGCTTAGGGGAAGTTATCCCTCACATTAAAAACAAGTGTTTTCATGGCCTGTACAAACTGGATATTTCTCAGGACGGTGGCTGTCTATACAATTATGCAGAAAATTCCGATTCTCTACATAGAAAATGTATTACAATGAAGGAGTATTACAAAGAAGGGGTACACTTGTTAGCAGGAGTCTCTTCCTTCTGAAAAGTCAAGCTCTGTTCCTTAGTCTATGACATACTTGCCAACCTTTTTAAACTTCTTTCTGGGAGATCCCAGGCAAGGGGCGTGGTTGCAGGGTGGGAGGGGTGGGCGTGGTGAATCGCCTCATTTTGGCCCCGCCCCCACGACAAAAACTGCATTTTGTCGGGGGGCAAAGTGACGCGATTCACCGCAAATCGCGTTATTTTGACAGCAAGATGCCATTTGCGGGATATTTGCCTGCTCTCCCGGGAGTCCGGGAGACCTACCCGAATTTTGGGAGTCTCCCGGACATTCCGGGAGAGTTGGCAAGTATAGTCTATGAGCTTCTGTCCAGCAATCAGATCTCAGCTCGTGACCTGTCCCCATCACCCTTTTCCATATCACTCCTGTCTGTTGTCCCCGTGTTATTGATGTAAGAGCTTGAGGTAGATGCAGGGAGAGTAAGTAGCCTTACTTTGTGTCAGGAAGACTTATAAAAGCAATGTCATATTACATTTAAAATAATAAAAATCTGAAATAATGAATCAGACTAATATGATGTTTGCATGCGTTTATGTAAATACTATCACAGGCTATGCAGTGCATGAGACCTTCCACCAACAAGGAAATCTTGCACACAAAAAAACAACCAAAAGTGCACATAATGACCTAATTCGGTCTGTGAAGTAAAATAGGATGGTTAGATCAGTGCAAAAACATGGAATAGCAGACTGCACTGAAATTACTGTATATACTCAGCAATGTCTCCAGCCAGAGCCTGCGCTGGCAGGTTGTTGGATGAGGTAAGAGTAAGTTCATTGGAGAATACGCTGCTGTTAATGATGTTGAGTAAGTGAATAGATAAGAGGTTTGCAAATGCAAATGGATCACAATTATTTATAAATGTAGTGCTTGAAAACGTCATAGAATTTATATTATTGTAGGTTAGATTCTGATTTCTTCATTAAAGTGATAAACCACTTTTGCAATGATGCCGGATGATGATGAAATGGCAAAGAGCAGCAACGTTTTTGTTAAGCAAATGTTCATTATCCCTTTACTTTAAATGGTAATCTACAGTATGTTCATTGATATACTGTACTTCCTCTTTATACTTCTGTTTATAATGCCAATAGATGTGTCCTCTCAAGAATAGTGCATTAAACTGCATTATCCCTGTTATACTCCCTACATAAAGCTATTCTCACTATACTAGCAGTTTGGAGAGGGAGCACTAAACATATAATAGAGCATAATATAATATGCACAAAGTTGTTATATGTGGAATATTTTTACAAACTAGTTCTGTGCTTTTTACTTAGGTGTTCATCCGGCTTCACAGGGGAAAGATGTGAACATTTCATTTTACCAGCAACATACGGAAAAGAAATAGAAGCAACATATATTGCTATTGGAATAGGAGTAGGATTGTTGATAAGTGGATTGATTGTCTTTGTCTTGTGCTACAGGCAGAAACGGTATGTAAAGAAAAATAGTTTAAGTATAATGTACTGTCTAGATGCTGCAGAGTGTGGTTTAGTCCGGTGCTGCAGAGTGTGGTTTAGTCCGGTGCTGCAGAGTGTGGTTTAGTCCGGTGCTGCAGAGTGTTTTTTTCTGGTGCGGCAGAGTGTGTTTTTAGTCAGGTGCTACAAGTGCAATGGTCAAGGGCTTGCTGGCATAGTTTAACCATGGGGCAAGCACACTGCATGGTCCCTCTCTAAAAGGTAGTTCTAGATATAAAACTTGGGCTGATTTATCAAAAGGCAAAAAGAGCTTCTGCTGTGGAAAACGTATGCTATTTTAATGGTTTGTTTACCCTTTGCCCTATATTTTAATGGGGATAACCCCTCTCTTGAGAACCTAGGGCCTGATTCATTAAGGATCTCAAATTAAGAAGTTTCTTATTTATGTCTCCTGGAAAAAAACATGTTATAATGCAAGGGGTGCAAATCAGTTTTCTGTTTTGCACATAAGTTAAATACTGACTGTTTTTTATGTACATAAGTTATATATTATCAATATTTGAAGCATTCTGCACCTGGAATGATATTTTCAGCAGCAGAACACTGCTTCTCACCCCCCATTTTGCTATGGCAGTTGGTAATGTAATTTTCCGCCCCTGAAAATACCCTTTCAAGTGCAGAATATATAAAATATAGATAATTTATAAATTATATTATGCAAAATGTTCTCCGTCCTTCTGCTGCCCCTGATCTTCTGAGCATACGTGGTAACCTCAACATTTTGAGGTATGGAAAGAGGGACAGGGTTTGTCGAATCTTGTTATTTTTGGCACCGCCCCTGTGATGTAATGACGCACACGTGTCATTTTACAGCAGGGGACGGTGACAAAATTATGCGATTCCACGAGAATCGCGTAATTGCGGCTATAATTCTGCCCCCTTCACTTGGAAGTGGACAGATGCGGGAGGAATTCCTACTCTCCCAGGAGTCCGAGAGACCTACCCAGAATCTGGGAGTCTCCCAAAAATTCCCTGTTTCAGCTTTACTGTGCTTAATTGTGACTCATTACATCTATAGAGGGTATATTTTTTTTTATTATAAACAGTTATTTGGTTTTCCTCCTTGTTTCAAAATACAGTATTATGAAGGTTATTTAAAGGACAACTTTAGTATGGGAAATTACTTCTGGATAGTGATACTAGGATAACTTTGCCATTGTCATAATCCTGAACTAGTTAATTACACAGACGTCAGCAAAGGCTTGCTCATAATTCTTTCTTTTTAATGCCAGTTGTAGTTTATAATGCTGAGCAGAAGTCATGAATGATAGTACTCGCTTACATTCCATTGGGATAATCTTTCACACATTTTTCTGAAGTCAGTAAAAAGCTTTGTTTATGGCAGAATGTGTTTGCGGTCTGAAAGGTTAAGGTGAAATTTACAATGTAGTAATAAACTATACATTGATGGTTATAAAAAATATTACGCAATTGGTAGAAAAACGCCCAAAACATTTCTGCCAACACTCCCAATTACAAAACAATTTTAGACAAGGGCAGCCCATTTTAAGTGAATCAATGCCATTTTTGGATGCAAAAAATATTGACTCTCCAGGGGAAAGTCTGAACTTTTGTCAGGTAATTCTGAAAGATCCATTGCAGCACAAAATGCATAACAATATACATAATACATCAATTATGTGAACCTTTCTATTCTAAATGTAGTGGAAAATGATCAAAATAAAGAAAGTAATCAGCTGTTTCTCCGTCACTTGTGCGATTGTTCACTGTAAATCCTCTGCAGTGTATAGATTGTATGAATGAAAAGGGGAACTTCTGGTTGTTAAGTTATAAGTTCCCACATTAATATCACACAATATATGACCATGTTGTTTGCAATTGAAAGTCTAATAGACAGGTTTATCTGATTAAAAGTTTGCCTTGATAGCAGCTTTAATAAAGCCAGGAATTTGTCTGCAAGTTCCCACAAATCTAATTGTAGATGCGTTTTTTTTTAAATCAAGACTTTAAAGTAACATTGTTTTGTTCACTTAGTATATGGCAACCTCTTCATTTTCTTTTTGCTTTTGCTGTATGTACTAATACTATTATTTAAAATGTATGTTCTTTCTTTCAGATGCAAAAAGTCAACCCAAAATTATGGTATGTGTAATGGAGAGGAAACCCTATGAATTCTGAATGTATAAATCTGCCTGCACTGAAAAATGGATGACAGCGTTTTCACGTCACAATGAAAAGGATGTTCTGTCTACTTATTGGCCACAGTTGCTGTAGTGACTTTATAGCAGCCAGTCATTACCACTTACGTTCATTCTTTCATTAGGCTCCATTCACTTAAGCTGTTGAGCATGTATACTGGTTGTGTTACGAGCCGCAGCGCTAACCGTGATGGCTCAAGGACCTTTTTGTCTCCGTGTCCTGGCTGTTGCCCAGGCAGCTGGGACGTCCCTTCCGGTTCTCGTGTCACAGCGGTTTCCTTGGTGACTGGGACTCCTTGCTCACTTCCGCCCCAGGTGTTGACAGGAGCTGTGCGCAAGTGTAATTACTTGACCACACTCACCTGGGTTAGGGGTGTGTGTTCTGGCTCCAACTCTGATTGGCTCACCTATGTTTAAAAGGCAGGGAGGGCTTAGCGACCCTATCGGTTATAGCATTTTTGCTCTGCAATAGCTGTACCTGCTCCTTGTTTTGTGAACTTCTACCCAATTACCTGTTTTGACCCTTAGCCTACTTAATGGACTCTGATTGTTTGCTGATTGCCCCTGACCTCTGGCTTGTATTCTTGGACTATCTTTCCTGCTGCCAGCAATGACTTTTCAGCCTGTTCAACAACATTCCTTGCTTGCCTCTGACCCTCGAACTCAAGCATGGCCCTGGTTATCCTGTGCTTCAAGTTGCCTCTCACAGCTTCCTATCTCCACGTTACCAGTTTCTGAATATAAGCTTTTACAAAATCTGAGTGTAAATCCTGGGGGCATCCAAGTACCTGTGAGTGCATCTAACTCTACGGGAAAGGTGGATGCTACAGGTGAAGACCTCATCTGCCTTTTCTGAAAGCTTATGACAGTACTGGGAAGCCGTAGATAATTCTGCCCCAAGAGACTATAAAAGTGTTCAGCTGCTCTGCTTAAAAACTTGATTAAAGATCTAAGCTAAGAAATGTGAAAATGAATCCTCATCAACATCATCAACATTTATTTATATAGCGTCAGCAAATTCCATAACGCTTTACAATTCTTTTAAATATTTCCATAATAATTTACTCTACCTCCTGTAAAGTAGACCTAAGGGCAAAATATTGTTGTACCCCAACAGAGGAGGTTTCCAATAGAATATATTGCATATCTGACAATTAGGAGACAAAAAAGAGATCCTGGAAAAAATTCTAGGTATAGTTATGAATAGGGCTTTGATTTGTTATTTGTTTGTTTGTACATACCATGATATGTCCATGATTAGGTTACCAGTATTCAATTGATGGTGACAAAAGTGGTAGGCATGCTATGGCTAACTAAACACATTACAGACTGTGGAACTACAAGCACCATCATGCCTTGGCTGTAGGTACCCGCTCGTATAAGTAGGTTCACAGTAGTATCTAACTGGATAAAAGACACAAACACTGTATTAAAAAAACTTTAAATCAAATAAAAACAACCCCAAAAGCCTAATTTACTTTTCTTTGCTGTACATCAACTGTGACCAACCCTGTCTGACCTAGTCTGTTGTTGCTTAGGATAAGGAAATCATGCTAATACTACACACTCTAAGGTTTTCTATAGAAAATGTATTTAAATGAATGTAATATGTGTATTATCAATACTCTTAGACAACTAGTAGTATTACAAATCCCAAACTTGACTGTAGTCATTGTACCTTCACCTTTTCTGTTCCTGTAAGAGTGCGAGTCAGGAAGGTCTCCTGTCTTGGATATGATAACGTTTCAAGATTACAGAGAAGAACCACTCAGACCAATTCCTTTTAATATAAACTAATTTAGTTGGTTAAATAGTTTTGCAAGTGATATTTCCTTTTCAGCTGCCATCACCCGTATGAACGTCAGCCACTTCCCTTGTGCTTGGGTACATAAGGTACTCTAATCTTTAGTTCCACCACATGGTTATCTGAAGGTTACAAATAGAGAGCATGATTTTGGTGACAACACCACTCAGCCACAAGCACTTAGTAATCAGGTACAAATAAGTGGCAAAAGAGGAAAAGGACAGTTTCTTACATTGGCAGATAGTGGCTGTACACTGTAGGACATATGCAGATGCAGGGGAAATAGCATTTGGGATGTTAATTAAGTAAAAATGTAAACAATAAGTGACTTGAGTAATATATCCCTGGTATCCTGAATTACTACCTCATCCAAGGGGAAAAAACACTGAGGCAGGCATGTTTATAAATTAAATGAATAAGCTTAAGATGGGAACTGATCTTGTCTTACTAAATTAATGTTGTACTCTATGTTCTGCTTCACTTATTGTGCCATTGTATACTTATCATGTCATACACTGCTTTATTATGCTTTATTGTGTTTTATATATTGACATTTGCTTCCTTGGTAAACTATTCTGCCACACTGTGCCCTTGTAATGTCTTGTGTGGTACTATGCACTGCTCTGTAAATGACTAGACTGCCCTCTGATAATAAATACCACTGTGTGATATTACATGCTGGTTAAAATGTTGTTGACTCTTGTATATTTCACATTCATGAAATATATTCTTGGTGGTGGGCAAGAATCAGAAATAGACTTATGGGCAGTCTTACATTTATGCAATTTGGTATCAAAACACATTGTCCTGGACCAACAATTTAATCTGCTGGTTTAGAATGTATGATCTTTGGTACTGGGACTTGACTTGAAATGATTCACCATGTTCTCAAGAAACAAGGTGGGTGAAGAAAGGAAATTAGAGATCTTCACTGACCCCCTTGTTTTGGTTTTGTATCTGGATTAAGTTTGTGTTTTGGTTTTGGATTCGATTTTGAATCCCGATTTTTTTTTTTTTTTTTTTTTTTTTTTAAATTCTCTAAAATCCCGATTTCCCCCCCCCTAAAATCACATAATTGGCTCTTTTAATCCCTACATTATTATTAACCTCAATAACATTAATTTCCAGTCCGTTTTTGTCAAGTGACAAGAGCACTGCTACCCCTCCTGTTTCTGTATGAGCAATGGCACTGAGCAATGGCACTGGAGAGTGACAAGAACACTGCTACCCCTGTTTCTGTGTGAGCAATGGCGCTTTATCTCCTGGAGAGGGAGGTACTTATGGAATCCAAAATTTGCGAGATCTAACAACGCAACAATGATGTTGTGCCTCGATTCAGATTCGAGGACAGGCGAAAGTAACGAGCTGGCTTGCGAGCCTACTCGGATCTCCTAAGTTCGGGTGTGCTCGGTTTTTAGGAAAACCGAGCCCGAGCATCTCTAAAGGAAATGAATGATAGAAGAAAATAGAAGCAAGAGGAAAACAAATTGAGAGAAAGCGAGAGAGTGGAAGAAAGATTTAACAAAATATAAAATAATAGAAGCAAAGAAAGAATCATAAAAGAAAAGGGAGAAAGAAAGAAAGAATTTAAAAAGGGGTAAAGAGAATGAAGAATGTAGGGAAAAGAGGGGAAGAAAAAAATCAATAGACAGGCAGAAACAAAGCAGTAAGAAATAAAAAGGATGGATGGAAAAAACCTAGATAGACAAAAATAGGTAGAAAAAAGAGTCATAATGAGTTAGATACACTAAAACAATGCTGTGTGCCCAGCCCTAAAATAGGGACCACATGTAATCATAAAATAGGATTTACAAAGTATTTTTGTACTTTATGACTTTTGTAAATGCCTCTTAATATGTGTTCTGACCTTTATTAAAGGCACCTACATGTCGGTGTAGACATGGCCTCTTCCTTCTACATGTCAGCTCTCAAGCAACACGTTACTCCAAACAGGGGTTAGTTGTAATTTATTTTAAGTTTGTTATTTCATTATTTCCATTAAATCAGGGGTCTGCATTTTCCTAAGAAGTTGATTTTAACTAGTCTATACTACATTTTTTAGAAACAAAACTAAAGTACCAAAGTCCTCGTTTTACCTGACCATACAGTTTTAAAGGGCAGGTATTCAAGAGACACATCTACAAAATAAAACTGTTATGAATGAATATTACCAGATGGGTCATTTGTAGTAGGAATCTGCTTTGACTGCACTTTTCAGATAACATGTTACACATTTAATATGATGTGATCTTTCATTACTATAAAGCCAAGCAAATAATTTTTGGTACAGTAATACACATTTTATTATGCAATGTAATGTCTATATTCTAGATAAGCTTGGTATGTGAAGTCATGGATAACCTTTAGCATATAGCAAAAGAATTTTGTTAGAAGCTGTGTGAACAGACTGTGTCGCACACAAAAGTGCAGGGAGGAAATATGACGCATAACAATTTTTGTATGTGTAGAAGTAATAGTTGCAGGAGGCCCCTACGCCTTGCCATCTAGACCTTGTAGTGGACAATAATGACATTCACTGAAGATGATACAGTTAAAGGCAAGTCTATAGTAATGGGGAATGTAATAAGGATACATGAGGATGGATTGTGCTCAGCCATAATGTAATACAAGCTCCACACAGCAGTGAAATCACCTTCAGTGGCGTAACTAAATGCACGTTTCCTAGTGCACAATCTGAGTGCACATGGGTCCTAGTGCACTGTCACATCATCCCCACCACACCCCTAATGACTCTTACAAGCTTATACAGACCTAAATGATCAACATTTTATACAACCCCAATTTCTGGCATGTTGTGCAGTTTCTCAGCTCTTTCAGTAAAAACTTCCGGCTGTCACCCCACAAGACAATACCTAGACCTGATAGTAAAACTAGTCTCTTTTCCCACGGGGCACAGTAGACAGGGAAGCCCAGAAATTACTCATGTGCACTAGTATGGTTTTGTCACATACAGGGAAATCTGTACTTTGAATAGATACTAGGTGCATATGTCATCTGACTTGTCTTATCTTGCAGTTTCAGTGTTGCAAATACCTTTTTTTAACAAGGTAGCCAGAGGCAATGAATTAAATTAACAAGAGTGCTGGGGCTAGTGAAGATTGCACAATTCAAAGAAGGGTCTGCACTTAATATGACCTCTAATTATCGGGAAGAGATCTACAGTCCAGACAACAGGATGGCTCACGGTTACACTCCAGCCCCTGATAATGAGCACACTACCATGTAACTCTCCCAGACATTACTGCAGCTTACAACTACAGTCCAGCACTTTTCGACAAACTAAACATAGGCAAGGTGCACAGAATATTTTGCCCAATGTGTTCTCTACAATGATTGTACCTACGACTGAAGATCCGACAGGTCAGGCAATTCATGCACACGACTTACCTTCAAATCTCTGCTCTTCATCTGGTCCTATAGTCGTTTAGAGAATGACAGCACAATAGTTACTCGGTCCTGTCACACTGATTAACCACCTTGTTATACCTATCCACATGTCATAAGGATTTTTGTTCTGTAACTCTGAAACGATATATTCAGTCTCAGAACAAACTGTCACTCACCGGACTGTGAGTGCTTCTTCCCGGACATTTAGGAACCGTGGCCGTCCTCCATCCTGAGGGTCTGCGCATGCGCAGCCCTTTCCTATACTTCAGTGTATCTCCCTTTAACTCAATTGGCAGATCAGGCAACACTCCCTATATTAAGCACCTGTGGTCAACACCACGTTGCCTGATCTTGGAGTCTCATTCCCCATGAGTCTCTGAAGGTGTTCCTATGTTTCCTCGTGTATTCAGCGCTGCTGATTCCTGTGGTTTCCAAACCACTTCTACCTCTGTGGTTTCCAAACCACTTCTACTACTGTGGTTCCCATACCACTTCTACCATCAACTGTATCATCGTGACTGTTTGCTGATTCCTATCCGCTGCCTCCGTGCACTACAGTCTTCTATACCACTTCAACGCTATCATATTCCATTGTGACTGTTTGCTGATTCCTATCCACTGCCTCCGTGCACTACAGCCTTCTCTCCACATCCACTCACCTGTTCATCATCAAGTCTGTGAGCTGATTCCTATCCGCTGCTTCCGTGCACTACAGTCTCCAGCTTGCAACTCGTCTGTGTTCATCATCGTGACTGTTAGCTGATTCCTATCCGCTGCCTCCGTGCACTACAGTCTCCAGCTTGCAACTCGCCTGTGTTCACCATCGTGACTGTTAGCTGATTCCTATCCGCTGCCTCCGTGCACTACAGTTTCCAGCTTGCAACTCACCTGTGTTCACCATCGTGACTGTTAGCTGATTCCTATCCGCTGCTCCTGTGCACCTCAGCCTCATCTCATCTCTCCCGTGTTTCCTCGAGACTGCTGCTATTATTACCATCTGCTTCTCTTCGTGATCAACAGCTCCTGGTCTACTCTGCTCTCCCGTGTTCCATCGCTATTGGTACCTGTTGGTTGCTACTGACTACCCGGATACCTCCACTTGGATTCCATTCCTTCACTCAGACAGCGGTACAACTTGCTATCCGCAGACCGCTGACTCTCATCACCTCCTCGTTGCTGTTGGACATTCCTCCTCACTATAGCAGTGGTATAACTTGCTATCGCAGACCACTGACTACCTTCACGTGTCCTTGTCCATACAGTTCCTCGTGTATTAATACTTCCATATTACCAGTGCTGCTAGTCATAGACTTTCCTGAGCATCTTATCATCTACCATTGCCTGTTCCGTGATCACCCTGCTACCAGAGTACTCTATTACCATCTACATTGCTCTGGTAAGCCTACCACCTGGTGATCCCTGGGTAAAGACTCCTAGTGCCCGTGACAGTAAGATCAGGCCATGACAGACCCAGATACGGAACCTACAGCCAAGGAGATGCTGCAGCATCTGGTCAGCCGTGTGGAGCAACAGGATGCCCGCCAACAGCTGTTACTTCAGTGTTATCAGTCATTAACCTCCCAAGGAACATCTGGACAGACTGTGACAGCTACTCCTGAGGCTCCTGTGCTTTCCTCCGTTTCCCCAGTG
Organism: Mixophyes fleayi; assembly: GCF_038048845.1. NCBI lineage: Eukaryota > Metazoa > Chordata > Amphibia > Anura > Limnodynastidae > Mixophyes > Mixophyes fleayi. The sequence continues at coordinate 155,380,225 of NC_134402.1, forward strand.
CCATCCCAGGTGTCTACAGCGTCCACGCTTCACCTGCCTACTCCGTCAAAGTACGATGGAGACCCCAAAACTTGTAGGGGTTTCCTGAACCAATGTTCAGTCCATTTTGAGCTCCAACCTCAAAATTTTTCTACCCATCGTTCCAGAGTGGCCTATCTTATCTCTTTGTTTTCAGGACAAGCCCTGGCTTGGGTCTCCCCTCTGTGGGAAAGAAATGATCCAATATTACAAGATAGTGCCAAATTCATTTCTACATTCCGAAGTGTGTTCGATGAACCAGGTCGTGTGACCTCCGCTGCTTCCAGCATCCTCCGCCTACGACAAGGATCTCATACAGTAGGCCAGTACGTCATTCAATTTAGGATCTTAGCCTCTGAACTTCAGTGGAACACTGAAGCTCTAGTTGCCGCCTTTTGGCAGGGGCTCTCCGATAAAATTAAAGATGCACTGACTACTCAAGAGCTTCCTTCATCACTTGAAGATTTGATCTCTCTATGCCATCGTGTTGATATGAGATTTCGTGAAAGAGAGGCTGAGAAAACAACTTCTGCTAAAGCACCTCTTCGTTCTAACCCTCAATTTCGTCCAGTTTCACCCTCTGTGATTCCCATGGAGATAGGACGTTCCAAATTATCTTCCGAGGAGAGAAAACGAAGAGTAAAGAATAGACTCTGTATCTATTGTGCTGATTCCACTCATATTCTCAGCTCTTGCCCTAAGAAATCGGGAAATGCCAGGCCCTAACTAGTTCTGGAGAGGTGAAGTTAGGGTCCCTGGAGTCCTCTCCATCTTCCATGAAATCTAAAGTCTGCGCTTTTGATGTTACGATTTCCTGTGCTACCAAAACCTTTGAGTCACAGGCATTGATTGATTCCGGAGCAGCAGGAAATTTTATTTCCAAATCGTTAGTAAATCAATGGTCTCTACCAGTGATCACCTTAAAAACACCCATTACTGTGACGGCTATAGATGGATCACGTCTCATCAATGGTCTCATCACCCAGAGTACGTCTCCAGTAACACTTCAGATTGGTGCCCTGCATCATGAAGAAATATCGTTTTTAATCCTTCCTGTTACGACAAGTCCGATTGTCTTAGGCCTTCCATGGCTTCAGTGTCACTCTCCCCAGATTGACTGGCGCACCCCTCAAGTCACGTCTTGGGGGCCTGAATGTCACCATCGTTGCCTTTCCCAAGTTATTCCTCTCAAAGTACAGCAATCTTCCATCTCATCTACCTCACCGGGACTCCCTCCTCAATATGCTTCATTTACTGATGTGTTTGATAAAGCTCAGTCTGAACGTCTTCCTCCTCATCGTTCTTGGGATTGTCCGATCGACCTTCTACCTGGCAAGACTCCCCCCAGGGGCCGGGTCTATCCACTTTCGTTACCTGAAACTCAAGCCACATCTGAGTACATACAGGAGAACCTCCAGCGTGGGTTTATTCGACCTTCCACCTCTCCCGCTGGAGCTGGCTTCTTCTTCGTCAAAAAGAAAAAGATCATTACGCCCTTGCATAGATTTTCGTGGACTCAATGCCATTACTATCAAGAATCGGTATCCCATTCCGCTGATCACTGAGCTATTCGATCGCATCAAGGGAGCCCGTATTTTTACTAAGCTGGATCTTCGTGGTGCCTACAATTTAATCAGAATCCGTTCCGGTGACGAATGGAAGACAGCGTTTAACACCAGAGACGGGCATTACGAATATCTGGTAATGCCTTTCGGGCTGTGTAATGCCCCCGCTGTTTTTCAAGGCTTCATCAATGAGATCTTTCGGGACTTATTATATGTATGTGTCGTCGTCTATCTGGACGACATATTGATCTTTTCTCAGGACCTGCCTTCTCACCACCAACATGTGGCAGAAGTCCTCTCCAGGCTACGAAAAAATTCATTGTTCTGTAAATTAGAAAAATGTTCATTCGAATTGCCCCAGATTCCATTCTTGGGGTATATAGTTTCCGGAGTTGGCCTGAAGATGGATCCAGACAAGGTGAATGCTGTACTACATTGGCCCCAGCCAACTACTCTTCGTGCTATCCAGCGTTTTTTAGGTTTTGCCAATTACTATAGACGCTTCATTCAAGACTTTTCTTCCATTGCATCTCCTATTGTGGCCCTGACTCGGAAAGGGGCTAATCCTAAGCAATGGTCGCCTGAGGCTCTTCAAGCCTTTCAAACACTCAAAGAGTCCTTCTCTTCGGCTCCAATCCTTCGACAGCCTGATGTGACACTCCCCTTCTTTCTAGAAGTAGATGCCTCTAATGTGGGCTTGGGAGCCATTCTCTCCCAACGCTCTGAACAGCAAAAATTCCATCCTTGTGCCTTCTATTCTCGGGGTCTTCTGCCCGCAGAGAAGAATTATACTATCGGGGACAAGGAGTTACTGGCTATCAAAGCAGCATTAGAGGAATGGAGATACTTATTGGAAGGAGCTCGCCATCCGGTGACGATCTTCACGGATCATAAGAACTTGTCATATCTTCAGTCTGCCCAATGCTTGAACCCTCGTCAAGCAAGATGGTCTCTTTTCTTTTGCCGTTTTGAATTAATAATAACCTTCAAACCAGCTGCCAAGAACAAAAAAGCTGACGCTTTATCTAGAGCTTTTGTGACGTCCTCTGATATAGAAGAGGTTTCCAACCATACCATTCTAGACCCCAAATGTATCTCACTGGCTGCTTCATCCACCAAAACGCTACCATTTGGGAAGACCCTCGTGCCTCCTACTCTAAGGAGGAAAATCCTTTCGTGGTTCCATGCCTCTCGCTTTTCTGGACACGCCGGTGAACACAAGACCTTTGAGATTCTCTCTCGAAGTTACTGGTAGCCTTCAATGAGGAGAGACGTCAAAGAGTTCATTGCTTCCTGTGAATTATGTTCCCAGTTCAAATCCTCCCGCAGAACTCCAGCAGGGTTGCTGCGACCACTACCCATTCCGTCCAAACCGTGGACCCATATTAGTATGGATTTCGTTACTGATTTACCACCTAGTAAGAATCATAACACTATTTGGGTGGTGGTGGACCGATTTTCGAAGATGGCTCATTTCGTCCCTCTGTCTGGTTTGCCTTCTTCGTCTATCCTGGCTGAACGTTTCATTAAAGAGATCTTCCGCATCCATGGATGTCCGTCTGAGATTGTGTCAGATAGAGGAGTACAATTCGTTTCCAGATTCTGGCGAGCCCTTTGTAAAACCTTGGGCATACGATTAGCACTCTCATCGTCTTACCATCCGCAATCTAACGGACAAACTGAACGTGTCAATCAAGATCTTGAGACTTTTATAAGGATGTTCTCTTCAGCCAATCAAGACAACTGGGTAGAGTTGCTTCCTTGGGCCGAATTCGCCCATAACAACATGTACCATGAGTCATCATCCAAAACTCCATTTTTTGTGGTTTACGGTCACCATCCGTCTTTTCCGGAATTTCCTGCCCTCCCGCCCACCCAAGTCCCTGCGGTGGAGACTGCTTGTCAGACCTTTAAAAATATCTGGTCTCAGGTCAAAACCTGTTTAAAGAAGACATCTATCAAATATAAATCTTTCGCAGATAAGAAGAGGCGGGCTATTCCACCACTAAAAATTGGAGATCATGTCTGGTTATCTACTAAAAACATTCGTTTGAAGGTTCCATCTATGAAATTCGCCCCTTGTTTTATTGGTCCATATAGGATCATTCAAGTAATCAATCCAGTATGTGTGAAACTTCTTCTTCCTAAGAATCTTCGGATTTCTAATGCCTTCCATGTGTCTTTACTCAAACCTCTTATTATCAACCGTTTCTCAAATCCTCCCTCAGCTCCGCAGCCAGTTCAAGTTCATCAGGAGGAGGATTTCGAAATTACTGAGGTACTAGACGCAAAAATTTCGCGAGGAGTCCTCCGTTTCCTCGTTCATTGGAAGGGCTTTGGTCCTGAGGAGCGCTCTTGGATCAAAGCTGAAGATCTTAATGCTCCTGCCCTTTTGAAGAAGTTTTATTCCAAAAATCCGGACAAGCCCGGTTCCAGGCGTTCTGTGCCCACCTTTAAAAGGGGGGGTACTGTCACTCACCGGACTGTGAGTGCTTCTTCCCGGACATTTAGGAACCGTGGCCGTCCTCCATCCTGAGGGTCTGCGCATGCGCAGCCCTTTCCTATACTTCAGTGTATGTCCCTTTAACTCAATTGGCAGATCAGGCAACACTCCCTATATTAAGCACCTGTGGTCAACACCACGTTGCCTGATCTTGGAGTCTCATTCCCCATGAGTCTCTGAAGGTGTTCCTATGTTTCCTCGTGTATTCAGCGCTGCTGATTCCTGTGGTTTCCAAACCACTTCTACCTCTGTGGTTTCCAAACCACTTCTACTACTGTGGTTCCCATACCACTTCTACCATCAACTGTATCATCGTGACTGTTTGCTGATTCCTATCCGCTGCCTCCGTGCACTACAGTCTTCTATACCACTTCAACGCTATCATATTCCATTGTGACTGTTTGCTGATTCCTATCCGCTGCCTCCGTGCACTACAGTCTTCTATACCACTTCAACGCTATCATATTCCATTGTGACTGTTTGCTGATTCCTATCCACTGCCTCCGTGCACTACAGCCTTCTCTCCACATCCACTCACCTGTTCATCATCAAGTCTGTGAGCTGATTCCTATCCGCTGCTTCCGTGCACTACAGTCTCCAGCTTGCAACTCGTCTGTGTTCATCATCGTGACTGTTAGCTGATTCCTATCCGCTGCCTCCGTGCACTACAGTCTCCAGCTTGCAACTCGCCTGTGTTCACCATCGTGACTGTTAGCTGATTCCTATCCGCTGCCTCCGTGCACTACAGTTTCCAGCTTGCAACTCGCCTGTGTTCACCATCGTGACTGTTAGCTGATTCCTATCCGCTGCTCCTGTGCACCTCAGCCTCATCTCATCTCTCCCGTGTTTCCTCGAGACTGCTGCTATTATTACCATCTGCTTCTCTTCGTGATCAACAGCTCCTGGTCTACTCTGCTCTCCCGTGTTCCATCGCTATTGGTACCTGTTGGTTGCTACTGGTTACCTCCGTGTGTCCGCAGAGCCCTGCTGCTGCTGTCAGCGCTATCATCCATCCGCTGCTGATCCGCTCTCCACGCCTTCCTGTGTCCCGCTGGTCTCTACCCTCCTGTCAGCATTGGATTCGTATCTCATCAGCTACTCCTCTGCTAGATCATCTCCATGCTCCTGGGTCCTCCATGAGTCCAGTTCCACGTTCTACTGATTCCTGTGGATTCGTGTCCCTGTTGGTCTACTTACCTGTGCGCTGCACCTACTAGACTCTTCCTCATCCATCCAGGGACTTCTCATCCTGCCGGCCTCCTGCCGCTCAGGTATCGCTGCACTCCTATCTGACTGCCTACTTCTGAACCACGGTATGCATACTTCTCATTGACTGTGCTGGTGTATTGCATACCTTGCTGGACTGTGTTGGTTCTCCTCTGGAGTCTGCTATCCGCTGAGTCTATTGCCATCATTGACTGTGTTATCTTGTGCTGGATTACTTCAAGAGACTTTCTATATTTGCAGACCTGTTCAGTCATTTATATATATTGTGCATATTATTGTGGATCGTGTTTAAGGTGCCCGTGTACATCCTGTGTTGCAGTCTCTCCCCGTACACCTCCTCACATATATATTCAGTGGTACAACTTGCTGAAGGCAGACCACTGATCCCTGTTTCCTGTATCACCTGTTCCAGTATCCTCTCACATAGCAGTGGTACAACTTGCTATCGCAGACCACTGACTACCCGGATACCTCCACTTGGATTCCATTCCTTCACTCAGACAGCGGTACAACTTGCTCTCCGCAGACCGCTGACTCTCATCACCTCCTCGTTGCTGTTGGACATTCCTCCTCACTATAGCAGTGGTATAACTTGCTATCGCAGACCACTGACTACCTTCACGTGTCCTTGTCCATACAGTTCCTCGTGTATTAATACTTCCATATTACCAGTGCTGCTAGTCATAGACTTTCCTGAGCATCTCATCATCTACCATTGCCTGTTCCGTGATCACCCTGCTACCAGAGTACTCTATTACCATCTACATTGCTCTGGTAAGCCTACCACCTGGTGATCCCTGGGTAAAGACTCCTAGTGCCCGTGACACAAACAAATTAATTCTTCCATCTACAGTATTCTCATTTAGTCACCAGGACATATTCATTGCCGGCATCGTCTGAAAAGACCCTGAATTTGTAAACTCTATGGAGATTGTGACCGTGAATGCATACACACTACATGATCAGGTGATTGGAAGGAGATTACTAAACAGTATGACCAACCAAATGAAACGACAATCGCCACTTTTGAACGACTGTCGTTCTTTGTGTAAGTATACACACTAATGCGATATGTGGCCAAGCCGTCGTTTATCAGGTGATTGGCCCAATAATTGACTGAAAAGCCTCCATTGTTTTACTTAGCCTTACCAAGCACTGTGGAGGAATCTAATTCCAACCATCTTCCTGGATACCTCTACCAAACTGCCAAATACCATTTCATCTTGTCATCTGTTGTTTCATTCACTGCTTGGTAAACACAACTTGCTAATTTCCCATTGTGTGGTGACTGTAGCTGATTGAAGGGGATATTGCACCTCAAAACCATTTCCTAGAGATATGACAAAATGGAAGGGGCATAGATAAGATATATTGAAGAGACAGCGAATGTCTCCTGGCTGGAAAGAGGAGTTCTGTATCCAGCAGACAGCAGAGATGGTGCTCTGGTATTAAAGAGTTTTGCAAAAAAGTACTGTCAGGACAGCTGGGCCTGAGCCATACCTGCTTGGAATAGTATACAATTTTAAAGAGATTTCATGAAGGCACCCTATCACACTCCAGTTTAATATATTCTTTAGTAAAGGAAAATAATCATACAACATGATGCAGAAATATGTTGACAACATAGTAAACTGAAATACCTGCTACAGAAATAAACAGCCAGTAAGTTCATTAAATGTGGAAACATTACACCATTAAAGCATACATGGGAAAAGCAACATCTGTTTTCTAAAGACAAAGTAAATCCACTATTTGACATTATTACTGAGCTAAATAACAAATATTAGTTTACTGTAGTGTTTATATTTAACTAGAGATGGCCACCATGCTACCTGCCACTCTTATGATGAAGGTTACCATGTGAGGAGGGAGGTGTTTCTCTAACACAGCATCATCATCATCATCATTTATTTATATAGCGCCAGAGAACTCACTCACATCAGTCCCTGCCCCATTGGGGCTTACAGTCTAAATTCCCTAACATACACACACAGACAGAGACAGGCAGACAGACTAGGGTCAATTTTGTTAGCAGCCAATTAACCTACTAGTATGTTTTTGGCGTGTGGGAGGAAACCGGAGCACCCGGAGAAAACCCACGCAAACACGGTGAGAACATACAAACTCCTCACAGATAAGGCCATGGTCGGGAATTGAACTCATGACCCCAGTGCTGTAAGGCAGAAGTGCTAACCACTACAGCAGACACAGAGTGACCGACAATTTGACTTGTTTTGCAGAAAAGTGCTTATTGGTGGATTCATACACAGGGTTATGGCCAGCAACATCCCATCAGCTCAAATAACTGCAGTATCAGATGCTTTAAAGTGTGATACTTTATAATATAACAGAGCTGCAGGGGAATATCTTGTTAACACTAAGCAATATACTTTTTGTTCATGGTTCATATCTGAACATTCCAGCGGTTTTGGATCATTAAAATAAGAATAGAAGAACACTGTATCCCTATGCTCCCTATAAAGGTCAGCGACGTTATAGCTGCATAACATCAGATTTAACCAGTCATAAGCCATTGGTCCATGGCATTGTACAAAAATATGTCTTTGAAAAGTTTACTACAACCTGATGTACTCTATGTGGTTGTCATAATTAATGAAAAAGAGTGTGAATGGATTGCTTCTTAAATTGTGCTGAAATTCACACATCACCCGATTGATAGTAGTTTTCTTTTACAATCTATTGATGTTGATTCCATATCTGTGTTCAAGAAATGCTTCAGCATATCTAGATGATATAGCTTAGTCAACCCCCTCAACATTCTAACAAAACACAGAAGGACATTGGACTGTAATTTATAGTAAAACATATATTACAGAATCCATATAGTCCACTTTAGGGAGATGGACTGTAGGCAGGGACAGCAGCTAACAGGTGTAAATAAGGATCTTTATTTTAAGAACATGAATGTAGGGAGGTTATAAACTACTGCATTTTTGTGCTCCCTAAAAAGATTGGGGAAGTTATAGCATAATAATTCAACTTTATTTGGAATTCTAGATCTTGCCATTAAAAAAAAATCAGCAGTCTCCTTTTTAAGATTGCTATGTCATGAATGGGTTATTTTATACTTTCCTGACTAGACCATGTCTCACAAATTAGTTATGTATCAGTTAAAATTAGGGATGTGCACTGGCCACTTTTGGTGTCTCGTGTTTTGTGTTTTGGATTCGGATTTGCTTGAGGTTTTGGGTTCGGATTTGTTTCGCAAAACACCTGACTAAAGGTTTTGGTTCGGATTTAAGGTTTTGGATTTATTTTGAAAAATAAAGCACAGCACAGCACAGCACAGCACAAGATATAGCAGGACAGAGGACCACCTAACACAACCTACCTCTACCCTGATCAATGCCCGAGTGAAGATGGCGGCGGCTAGCGGGGAATTTATAGAAAACGAGTATCGCGAGATCCGACAGCGGGATTATGACTCAGAGCCTCGGTTTCAGTTTTGCAATTGGCGGGAATACCCGGATCTGTCTCGGATCCGGCTCGGATCGGCAACATTCGGGTGGGCTTGGATTTCAGATATCCGAGCCCGCTCATCTCTAGTTAAAATTAGAAAAGCTACTTTGAGAACTCAAGTCAATTTTATATGGTTTCTTTTTAGACACAAAGAACTTTCTACTTTTTATTGCAGGGCTATATTGGCTTATGACAAAGTAAGCGTCTTCAACCATGTAATTTTGATGCTGTGCACCCTATACCCCATGATTTTAATTATTTCCATATACAGAGGTATTATTATTAGTAAGTTAGTAAGTAAAGAGGTGTGAGTTCGTACTTGAAGTGTTATTTTACTCAGCTCAGATATAGGATCTTTAAATTAGGGTGCAGTGTTAATGTATCCACTTTTTATTTCTTTAAGTCTTTCAGCTAAGGAAATCAGTCTCAGCTCTTCCCTAAATTTAGCAGTTATTCGATATAACAAAAACTGAAATACCTGTTATTCTTACCGACAGGACACGCCTCAAGCCCTTTTGAATGAATTTTCCTAGCTACTACAAAGGTGTTACTAACAATAGACAAGCTCAGCTTCACAAGCATAGTGCCATTAATTTGTCTCTGTCCCATAATCCTCTTATCTCCTTCCAATGCCCTTTTGTTAATGCTGTTATTCAAGTGTGATAATTGCCCCACAACAAAATAGCTTAGTGGTGTGGTCTAGTGACAGAGGGCAGGCCTGACATCATTGGAGGTATGGTGGTCTAAAAATGAAATCAAAATGTTAGGTATTAGAGAGGCACTAGTGGGTGGGATGGTGTTAACGGTGAGTATCCCCTGAATGGCAGGGGAGCTGATTCTTTGGAACCCTGTTGCTCTGATGTTTGTCAGTGTCAGGGTATTTACATTGCAAAATTTATTTTGGTGGGCATTTCCTTTATATTTGTTATATTTGCGATTGTAACCTTCAGTTTTAATTGTGCTTGTTATAAAAATTTGTAAAAAAAAATGTATATAAAAAAATTTCTAGTTATAAAACTGTCACCATTATTTGGTAACATAACATGTTGTTTTAGCAATAGTTTGTACAGTATTTGAGCTGTCAGGTTCATTTTACAATTATAACAATGTGCTTATTTTAATGTCACATTAAAAAACCTATTAGGGAATTAATGATAAAAAAATATTCCTTTCCAGGGACATGTGGAAATTCACTGTGTTTTATGTTTAGGTGCCCTCTAAAAGTCAGGAAGTCATATTTTTGTTATCTTATATTGTTGTTTATGCTGATATAATTTATTTATACTACGTAATATAAACATCCACAGCTGCAGAGAAGAAATATAGACTTTAATAGTTGGATAACAGAGGCAAGCATTTCCGAAGCACATTCAATGTTTACATTCCCTTAGCTGTCATACCAATAATATGACATCAATAACATCCTGACTGCAATATTTTTTAAGGAAACTATACTTGTTATTAAGACAGGAGTATATGTTAATAAGCCCTGTCATTGTCAACCAGCTGCCTATCTCTTGAGTGCTAAGATGATAAGATCAGTTATTGTCATGCTTTTAGTTTTTGGAATTTAGGTTATTGCATCATTTTAAGCTGGTACTTCACAAAAAAATCTGTTTTGAAATATTATGCATTGAGTATTGCTCAACTGCCTCATTGAGATTTTAATGTTTGATTGGGGCGATAGGTGATTAGAAAATCAGACTTATGTCCACATTCTCATAAATAGACCCCAAGGGGTAAATGTATCATGGTGCGATTTTGCAAATCCAGCGATTTTCTCGTGAGAGTTGAAACTCAGATGTATGAACCTGAGATTTCATGTAAAATCGCCAGAGTTGTGTTTCTGTCAAAATCGCTATTTACAAAATAGATAGAGATCAAACTCTGGACTGTTTGCCACTGTAGCTATAAAAGTCTCAAATGTACGAAGCTGCGATTAAGCAAACTCTCCTGAGTTTGCTTTTAAAAATCACTACATACAATACGCTGTATCCTAGCAGCGTGATTAGTAAACACATCACTGTTACACTGTTCTCCCTATACAGCCAGAGCTCCGGCAGCTGTCAAATGTTTAAAATCAGATAAAAAAAAAATTAAAAAAGTTTTTTTAAAAATGTAAAAAAAAAAAAAAAAAAAAAAAGTTTTTTTTAAAAAAAGCGTGGAGCCCCCCTGTCTGATCCCTATTAACCCTAGTGCTGCCAGCCCACTGCTAGTTATGTGAAAATTGGGGAAAAATTTTGCGTGGGGTCCCCCCGATTTTCAGTTAACCAGCACTAGGCAAACCAGTCTGGGGTGGTGGGCACTATAGCAGAGGGATATGCGTCAGGGGTCCCCCTGCCATAATGACTAACCAACCCCAGGCTGTTCAGCGCTGGGCTGGATTCACTAGGGAGTGGGGTCCACCGAAAAAAATGAGCAGGCCCCCCCTCTAGGGACAACCAGTCTAGTGCTGAAAGCACTAGGGCTCTTCCTACACCACTGGGCAGTGGGTGTAGGGTAATAATGGTAATTTTATAGTTAAAAAAATAAACGTACGCTATTTTGTTTTGTGGAACTACAAGTCCCAGTCAGCCCGGGCTGCCATAAACAATGTGGGCATGCTGATAGTTGTATAACTACAAGCACCAGCATACCCATGGCAGCCAGGGCATGCTGGTGCTTGGAGAACCACAAGTGCCAACATGCCCTGACACCCACGGCTGGCTGGGACACGTAGTTCCACAATGCAAAATGTTAAATAAACCACAATGCCCTCTTAACAACCACATACTTTTAATAAAAATAATAAAACCCCAATAAAAACAATACACACCCTCATTCATACCACTGTCGAAGTCAGCAAATTGGATAAAGTCATTTCAATTAAAGTCTAGCAAACTTGGTTGTCTTTGTCTGAAAAGATGCGTACGGTACGCATCGACGTACAAGGGCACGCTACAGCGTGAAAGGGCGTATGCATCCACTACACGTGGCAGCAACAGTAATTGGTCTTTTACCATACATTCGCACAAACACGCATACTTATAAAATAATACACATTAATGGTAGTTGCAACACATAGTCAGTTATGTCGAAATATAGTAGTATTTATATGTTATATCAGAGTTACATGCATATTAGTGAAATACACGGAACGGGTTGAAGGAATAACATCATGAGTGGTATCATAATGAACCTTGTTACATATCCTACTGTTTGGTTCACTCTGCAAGGGAATCGCAGAGTGCATACGCAAGTTATGAATGATAGGGAATTATGAACTACTTAAGACTAAGGAATCCTGGTGGGAAGAGCAGAGCATACCCCCTGCAGAGATGACCCTCTCCTTTGGATTCCTTAGGATGAACCAGCCAATGATTGACAACCCCTTGGACATTCCTTAGACCCGGACCAATAGATGCAAGCTATACCATCTTCATTGTATTACTGTATTTGATTGTGTATATAAGCAGCAGCTTGTGATCCAGAGTGCAGACATCTTGTCCCCAGACTTCAGGATTGAATGACTGCACTGGATCCAGAGCGCCTGCGATAAGTAACGGCTGTATTTACTATTACTTCGCTTGAGCATTTTATTCTACTTATTGCGAATAAATCTTTGTGCTTTGGAAACACAAATCGAGGTTCGACAATCATTATTGGTTAGCGATAAAACGCACATAACACCACATACATTTATTAAAAATAACGAAACTCCAAAATACTCACCAATCAGATTTCTTCCTCTTTCATCAGCAGCTTTTAATCCAAAAATGCTTGAAAGCCATGTCCATATTAACATGTATCCAAAGTCCCTACTTGAAATGTCCATATAAATTTGTATTCAAAGTCCCTGCTTGATATGTCCCAAAAGTATTTGCAATTCCAAAGTCCGTGGCTACATTTCTTTTTATTGGCAACATACATAGTAATATATATATATATATATATATATATATATATATTTCTTGAGCGCAGAATGCAACTTGTTTTAACAATTTAGATAAGTAGATGTTGCAAAATTGTGATTTGCGACAAGATCAAATGAATTGCTACCTCTAAAAATATGCTATTTTGCAGCAAAAATCAATTTGAATTTATTTTGCATATTTTAGAATATGAAAAAGAAGTCAGGTGACAAAACGGAGAAGACAGGTCTTTGCAATTTACCCCTTTCACATTCCCAGTACAGTATAGTCAACTCATAGTTCATAAGCATAATGCATCTTAAAATAGCCATGGCAGCTAGAACTGAACTTATTAATGCGAGAGTAAAAAGGATCATGTTTGCCTTGTTTGTGGCTATAGAAATATAGGATGATAATGTAATAATAATAATAATAATAATAATAATAATATTAATAATAATTTATCCAGGTACATATGACATCATGTTGCAGGATAAATTAAAGACACTTAGTCATATGATAACACACCTGATTTCATTATCTTGTGAACAATCCTGCATATGAAGTATTGCATTGTCTTGGCCTTATCTGTGTGGAGTTTGTATGTTCTCCCCATGTTTGCGTGGGTTTCCTCCGGGTGCTCCGGTTTCCTCCCACACTCCAAAAACATACTGCTAGGTTAATTGGTTGCTATGAAAATTGACCCTAGTCTCTCTCTATGTCTGTCTGTGTATGTGTGTGTATATATATGGGAATTTAGACTGTAAGCTCCAATGGGGCAGGGACTGATGTCAGTGAGTTCTCTGTACAGCACTGCGGAATCAGTGGTGCTATATAAATAAATGGTGATGATGATGATTGTCGAAACCATCGAAATGAATGATTTGGACTTGTTGACTTGTTTTTTAAGCTTTTTATTTCAGTCATTGACCATAGTGAAAGAAAAATTGGCATGCTTAAAGACTGAAAATAAAAAATGCTTGCTGATAAAAAGGGCAGACATGATGATTTTTAATGCATACATGACTACTATTGAGATCTCTCTTCCGGGAGGGGAGCTCTCGCTGGCGATTTTTGGGGGACGTAGCCAAGTAGAACTCATCATTTGGCCCCCATCCACTGAACTGTCACAACCATTTTAGCCTATTACAGTGGAGGGGTGGGGCAATAAGACATGAATCGCATCGCTAAGCCCCATCCCCATCAGTTAACTAATGAACGGGCCAGGAACCAGGAGGATGTTCTGCTCTCCCGGGAGTCTGGGAGGACTCCCAGAATTTGTGAGTCCTCAGACATTCCGGGAGAGTAGGCAACTATGTTTTAATGTAGGGTTGCTGGAAACTCTCTCCATGAAATGCAGAGGAGAATGGCAATTTGAGTAGAGTAATTTCCATAACTTGAGAGCTGCTAGCTGAAGTGACTTGGGACTTATAAGGATGCCACCATGTTGTATGCCATTACAGCTTTTTCAGGCATGTTCCGCTGGAGGAAAATCGATCCAGGACATGCTGGATGGTTTGTACCTCACTGTGAGCTTAGAAATGCCCTGGAATCCCCCAGCAGATGCTAACGTCAATGGCTGGGGAGAGAGAAGTCTGAGTCTGTCTGATCAACATGCCCCCCCCACCGGTGGGAAAATAAATAGAAATGTTAGATTTGTGAAACAATGGTACACTTTAACATATATTTAACTGGAAGAAGTATTTTTTTGCTGTATTTGTAAATAAAGTGTGTTTATTTACTGTTTATTTATTTGTTTCTTATTTATATTTATAAAGTATATTGGTTATACAAGTAGCCAAGATAATATTATATTATCTATATACAGACAGTAATATTTAACCCCTATAGCGGCTTGATCCTGATGTATATATGAGCACTATATAACATTTTATAAGTAAGTATACTTACAAATGTGTAAAATGTACATAAAATTCAAGTAATGTCTATTCATGCAATCTATAGCACAAATCATAGAACAAATAATATTCTAGAAATATAGTTGTGCTACAAGTATTATTAATTAGATTAATTAATACATTTTAGATTCACACACTTTTTTTTCTCTAAGCAGCAAAATTCTTATTAACTAATACATATAATTGGTAACTTAACGGCTTGTTTTTTGGTAGTGCACATGGCTGGATTTAACCTAAATTGTTGTTGTAATGGGCAGGTATAATATGCCATGGTAGTATGCAATGCAGATGGATATCTGCTTTTTTGTGTATGATATACTTGTTTATTTTTTTATATATATTCATTTTTATTGAAGCATAAAAAACACATATTGCTGTTATCGAATATAAACATAGTAGAAATTAGTTCCAACAATCAGTGCTTAAATAAATTAACATTTTCTCACAATATCTTATTTCTTTTATTACAAACGAGAAATTGACAAGGAGACATGTGGGAAGTTTAGTCAATGAATTAAAGTTACTCACTTAACAATAATGCTGTTGGCGGCCCATCATCACATTCATGGAAGCATTTCCAAACTTTTGTTTCTTTTTGTACTGAGATCTCAATCCAATCCATGTGAAACACATGAAGGGTTTTCTCTCTAAACAGTGACGGGGGATGAAAAGAGGTCTGGACTTAGACCTGGAGTATAATGTTCCTTGCTACGGTTGAGATTGCAAGTAGTAGTTATTTACAACCCATTTGTACCTTATATTTTTTAGGTAAGATTCCAAATCTAGCCCACTCTGGGGCCAGTGGGATAAAGTTTACCAAGTGGTCATTAGAAAATCTTCAGACCCGGGTCCAGAATCTTTTGATTGGCGTACAGTCCCAGAGACAGGGAGCTACTTCTGCCCTAGGGCACCCAGACTTTGAGCATGAGTGATATGTAGCCAAACTGATGAGAGGGTGATAGATAAGACCTATGATATATATTTAAAAACATTTCTGCATATGTCATCGCTGGGAGAATTTTGATCAAGTCTGTCAATGTATGTAAGGTGTGTAATAAGATATAAACTGTTTGATATTCAAAGCATTCTGTCCATTGTGATAATCCTGTCTTTGATTTTTCATAATTAAACTGCCAGTGTAAAAGAGCGTAATTAATTGAAATGGCCCTATGTTTTGCGGTTGGGGCTGACAGTGCTACATCCGGCTACATTTAATGGGTTATCCCAATCATGTTGAAAAAACGTTCTCGCCACAATACTGACAATGCTGGCATTGTTGAAAATATAGATTAAATGGTCTAATTATTTCACATTTGTCTGTTGTTTGAGCAAATGTCAAGAGACTTTTGCTGTATTTGTCAGTTAAGTGTTTGATGGTACTAACACCCTCTTTACCCCATAACGTCAAGGGGTAGGAAGTTATGCAGTCTTGGAAATCTGGATTGCCTAAGAAAGGAAGGTGTATGGGAAGCATATGGGTTGAGGAATCTGTGGTGAATCTGATGCCACAGCTTACATGTGGACATGAGAAGAGGGTTATTTATGTTGCATATGGTCATATACTTCTTGATCATGTACGTGTATGAATGTCATCAAACTGAACTCAGGTATTTTTATCCAGTGTAGATTTCAGTATTGTGTAACCGATCTTTGAAATATCTCATCTGTGCAGCTTGACTGTATAGAGCAATGTTAGGTACAATCCATTCATTTCGGATTGAAGTTTAATTAGGCACATTCTTGCATTTTTGTTTTCCCAGATAAACTTAAAAAATATTGAGCCTATATTAGGAATATCTTCATGCTTTAGCAACAATGACAAAACCTGGAGGGGGTATATCCATTTTGGGAATATTATCATTTTAAGTAACTTTGCCTTACCACCATAGGAGAGACACAGATGACCCAAGCACCTTACCTCTCTTTTTTTTGCTATTGTCTTATTTAATGTATACAGGAGATTAATGTTTTTTGATAGTTGTATGCCCACGTATGGTATAACAGCCATTGCCCATGTTATATTAATGTCCTTAGCCTATAGCAGTCATGTAGATCCTTCTCTCAAACAGAGTGTCATTAATTTTTCAAAATTGACTGTGAAACTTGACATAGAAGAAAATGCAGCAATATTCTTCAAAAGGCAACTGAGAGAAATCTCAGGACTGGCGATATAAATTATATGTCATAAGCAAATACATATGACATTATTTTCCTACTTCCCATCTTGATACCTTCTACCAAACCCTCTAGCAAATGCCAATTATGCAATACTCTAAGTCAAAATGTAATGGGGACATTGGGCAACTTGACGGGTACCTCTTGACTTCTCGATCTTATCCCCTTTTATGCCATTGATCAATAGGGAAGTGTTAGGTGAATTGTAGATGGACTTTATTAAATCAGTAAGTCCTCTCCAAATTGTCTGAAGTACCTCATGCAGGTAAAACCATGCAAACGTGTTGAATGCTTTCTAGGCATCCAGGCTGAGAAGCATATTTGACGTATGACTTGAGGATGATGCAATAACTGCTGTGATCGAGGTTCTAACACCATTCACCGAGTGATGACGTGTGACAAACACAAGTTAGTGTTTGGTCAGCAAGGAGGGAAGTATAGATTGTAGGCTACATGCCATTATTTTTGCCAACAACTTACCAAAGGGTAATGGGTCAATAAGATCTTTCCAATTGGGGATCTTTTACTGGTTTGGGTATAAGTATAGTATGTACATCATTAAAATAGAGATATTATGGATGCTTTCTAAGTAGTGTGCAATACAATATTAGTAGTGTAGGTACTATTTTCGTATATAATCACTGAAACTATTTCTTGAATTGCTATATCTGACTCTAACACCTCTCTTTGATCTGCGCTCAATACAGGAACATCTGCTGCACTCAATAGCTTATGCAAAACTAGAACATTGGGTGGGGTGCCTTAATACAGCCAAGAGCAATATTTCTGGAATGCTTCACCAATTTCCTCTGATTGGATATTAGTATGTAGGAGTGTGTGGATCTGAGGGCTACTATATGGCCTCGTCTTTTAGACAATCTGCCTTTTAAATGGACATTCATGCAAGAGCTATTCTAGGTTAAGTAAAAGTTGGCTGCTGTTTGCAGACAAGCCAGATGGTGGTAGTGTTGTGTCTTACATACTGGTATTACACAGTTATAATCATGTTCAGGGGTAGGGATTTTAAGAATGTCATACATGAAGCTGAGAGGAAATAAAAGATCAAAAAGCAAAAGTAGCTAACATTTTTCAGAGGTGATTCTGAAATGTAATGTGGTCATGCAGCTATGTAGGCGGACTTATAAACATATTTGCAAATAATGAAATGCATTTTAGATTTGTAAATAACCCCTATAATATTGCTAGGTATGCATAAATGAATGAAGAGGAAATGTCGGCATACTGGGATAATAATCTCTTATTTCTATTTCAAACGGAAAAAGTAAAACATGTTTTCAACATGTAGTTTTCATGCTATGGTTATTTTTTATGCTTTTGTAGAGGTTTTTTTCTTTTTGGCTCAATGTTTCTGAATCAATGGGTTGTGACAGAAACAACTTTTTATATCATATCGAGTGAGTCATTGTTTTCTTCTTATTGAAAAATGATTGCATACCATCAACTTATAACTTAATTTTTTTCTTTATATTCGACCAATACCTCATTTTCTATTGATGAGTTACCTTTTTTTATTGTATCCCGTGTTTTTTTCTTAATGAGTTACCTTTTAATAACAATAAGGTACTGATTTTCTAAAAGAGAAGTAGTCAAAAAGAAATATTTCATTAAATAATCATGATCTTACTAAGCTGAGATACAGCCCCGTTTACCATGTATGTGCTTAGCCTATCTGGGCTAAGCCTATTTACGCTTTGCCTATCTAGGTTTGGTGCCAAATTAAATTGTTCCCTTCTCATTCCTTGCACAAAGCATCAGAAACATTTGAATAATAGTTGTGTACACTATAAAAAACAAATATTATCGATTATTACCACTATTAGGCATATCATCATGATAAACACCACTAAATAACAATTTTGCCAATTTTGCGTCAAAACCATTTTTATTTTTTAATTCACTTAATTTTACTGGGCTTCAAAAGTTTCAGACAGGAAAGTTGCATGGAATGGAAAAAATATAATATGGATATTATAAGTGTCATCAGAGATGCTTCATTATAGGGAAACCCTTACCTCTATCAGAAAAGCAATGCTAGCTTGGTTGATTGCTGTTGCCATCTCTGATTGACTGCTAGACTCACTGAGCCCAACTGTCAGCATCCTGGAGAACGTGTCAAAGGGGGCAGCAAAATACTCACTACCTCTTTCATTTCCCTGCAGAACTTGGATCAATTGTTCCTCTCTACTATCTCATTACCTAATATAGCTAATAAACATTCACCTACATCTATCACATTACTCCACCATGCACCTACTAAATGTACCTTCTCTCCTTCTCATACTCACTTTCACCACACTTCACTCCAAACTCTTCTTCTCTCAGCATACTATTTCTCCCTAGACTATTATTATTTCCCCCACACCACTTAACTCTTCACTAGTTTGCACTCATGAAATGTTTTGTTTCCTGCACCTACCTGACTCACCGGCCTATATAAGAGTGCAAACCTCAGACACACAAATCATTTTCACATGTCCTCTTTCTTGCCCTGCTCCTTCTCATGGATGCTATTGACATTGTACCCAAACCTGAGCCTCAACCAATCCTCATTATCTGCTTGCACTCCTCTTTTAACCCTAAAAATTTCCATCCACCTTGTACTTCCAATCTCTCCAACCTTATCATTAAATTTACACTATCCTCACTCCAATTTGCCTGTGCATGTTGAAGTATGAGATCTAACTAACATCTATCCATGATCTATTGATTTCAGAATACCTCAACCTCCTTGTCATTACAGAAACCTGAGTTACCTCATCTGACACTACATACCCTGCAGCTACCTCCTATTCGGGAATCTCCCTCAGTCACACTCCCACTCCCAGAGTCAGAAGCAGACAAGTTGATGGAGTAGTCATTCTACTTTCTCCATACTGCTCTTTCCGAGTCATACCCCGAAACACTCATTACCTGTCTATTCCATTAAAGTCCACAGTATCAGTCTACCAAGTCCTTTGTGTGGCTGTCATTTATCACCCCCAGGTTGTTTCCAATCAATTGACAACTTTGCTTCCTGGTTCACTTATTACCTATTCTTTGGCCTGCTGATCTGCCTGCTTTCATACAAGGCTATTTCGACATTTCGATTGACAATCCAACAGTCTCTGCTGCCACAAAACTTATTTCATTTACTTCTTCCTTTGGTCTCTCCCAGTGGATCTGCCGCCCATCTTGTGTTGGACAAACATTTGACCTTGTATTCTCCTGCGTCTGCTCCATCTCTAGTTTCTCTAACTTAACCCTTGCACAATCTGATCACAATGCCCTGTCATTCAGCTTCACTATGCCTCATGCTCACCCACATGCACACAAATCCACATGCATATAGTGACATCTAAATAGTCTTGGCCCTATCCACTTCTCATTTTCTCTAAAACAACTAATTAATCCTATGAATACCCTGTCCTGCCCGATCAGGCTGTCTCTTTTAACACCAAAACACTGAATTCAGCCCTACACAATGCAGCACCAGACACCACTTATAGTTTATGACAGCACAAACATTGATTACAGTATACCAAACAGACCCGTTAGCTGCATAAGTATTCCCACCTGCTGAGCATCAATAGAGGAAGGCTTATTTCTATGCTGACTTTCTCCACTATAAATTCATGTTTTCATTTTACAAGAGAGCCCTTTTCACTTGCCAAGCAAACACTTAATTTCTCAAATATCCACAGTCTCCTAACTCCCATAGCCACTTTTCCACCTTAAACTTGCCTATCTGCCCATCTGCACCTCCTTTCCCTTCCTCCCTCACAGCCAACGATTTTGTCTCCTACTCTAAAGACAAAATTAACACCATTCAATGAGACATTTTCTTATGCCAAATACTGTACATTCCCCAAACCTTCCCCAATCCACCACTATTTAACTCTCTCCAGTAACCAAAGGCAAAGTCTATGTACTCATCTCATTATCTCACCTTATGACCTACCCCCTTGACCCTATTTCCTCCCAAATTCTCTGTTCCCTCTCCCCCACTGCTTGCTTACTTCTAGCTCACTTCATCAACCTATAACAAATTAAGAAACATTTGGACACAAAGTATAATTATATAGCCTTAGCAAGAGTTTGTTGGGATCCACAAAAATCATTGTACTTACTACACTTTATTGCTGTTTTGGGGACCTTTG
Organism: Mixophyes fleayi; assembly: GCF_038048845.1. Classification (NCBI taxonomy): domain Eukaryota; kingdom Metazoa; phylum Chordata; class Amphibia; order Anura; family Limnodynastidae; genus Mixophyes; species Mixophyes fleayi. The sequence goes on from NC_134402.1 coordinate 155,401,159, forward strand.
AACAACTTGAAAATAATGTTTTGTGGTTAAAGTAAAAAAAAATGATTGACTAATAGACATCAACAAGACCTTACATAGTTACGTCTGCATATATGTGGAAAGTTAATTTTATAGCCTACGTACTATATGTTATGCGCATGAGATACGCACGCATGTACTATTGATTGTCTCTGCAGTAACATAATAGGAAGCGCTTCTAAGAGATTATTTATTTATTATTGTTCACCTCATCAACCTGTCTCTCTCCACTGGCACATTTCCACTAATCTCGTCAATCCTGAAAAAAGACTCTCTTCACCCAGTCTTTCTATCCAACTATTGCCCTATTTGTCTCCTCCCCTTTGCCTCCAAAGCACTTGAGTGACTTGTGTACAACAGCCTCACTTGCACTCCTTTCACTCCATCCTTCTTCCACCCACCATATTCCACTAAGTCTAAGGGTCAGTTCTCTTTACTAATCCTCCTGGACCTCTCTGCTGCTTACCACGTGCTTCTCTTGTACAGACTTCAATCCATAGGCCTTCATGACACAGTTCTTTCCTGGTTCACTTACCTACCTCATAACTTTATTTGCTCCTTAGGCCTCCAGTATCATATCTATGCTGATGACAAAACTAACTCACCTCCCCTGACGCTCCCCGTCTGTACTTTCTCTTACAACCAACTGTCTCTCTGCTATCGCCACATGGATGTCACAATGCTGACAAAGTTCAACATGTCCAAAACAGAGCTTATCATGTTCCCCCCTCCCACAGTCACCACCTGTCCTCCTCCCATCTCCGTTACCATCAATAACAACACAATTTCCTCAGTCTGATAGCCGACTGGCTTTGTGTCATACCTGACTCCGTCCTCTGCTTCATTCCTCACATCCAGGCTCTCTCCCAGTTCTGTCCCCTCCACTTTAGATATTTTGCCAGAATACGCCCTTTTCTTACACAAGATGTTACCAAAGATCTTATCCACTCTCTCACCATCTCCTTGACTACTGCAAACTTCTCCTTTCTGGCTTTATGGAACCCATCTGTCCCCATTTCAATTCAACTTAAATACCACAGCAAGACTGATCTTCCTCTCGTTGAATCACTTTACAAATCCATACACTGGCTTCCTGAGTCCTCCAGCATCAATTTCAAATTAGTCACCCTCACCTACAAAGCTCTCAAACTACATCACCCATTCATAAATCTCAAATCTCATCTCATAATACTCTCCCTCTGCCATCTTAGTTGTACCTCTGACCTGCACTTCACCTTTTCTCTGGTAATCACCTATCACTGCTGGCTAGAAGATTTTTCATGTGCCAATACCCACTTATGGAATTCCGGTCAGACTCTCCTGCAGCCTTCACATTTTTAAATGGTCTCTGAAATCCTATTCTGATCTATACTACCCACCCTAAAGCACCCTCATAATTGTCACAAGTTCCTTTCTGAGCCACACTTGTGCCTCACAGTTTCCAGTACAGTAAACAGTAAGCACAGTAACTCAGTACGCTCAATGCACAGCTAGAGAGGGCGGGGAAAGGGAGAGGGAAGATCCGCATACGACGGAGCCCAAGAGGGAGGGCACGGAAGACAGGGAGACCCTCAGAGGGGGGAGGTGGGAGCGAGAGTGGACGGGGGGTGTAGGGTCCTCGTGGAGGAGGGCTAAGTAGCTGGAGAGCAGAGTTAGAAGTGGTGGAAACAGGAGGAGAGAAGTCCCTGCTCAGAGGAGCATACAATCTAAGGGGTGGGGTGGACAGACAGAGACGCAGGGGAGAGAGGGAGAGTAGGGGGAACAGAGGCAGGGAAGGGGAATGAAGGGGGAGAGGCAGAAGATAAGGTAGGAAGTTAATTGGAAGACTGAATTATAAATAAATAATAAATAATAAATTAGTAATTTAGTAATAAATTAATTAGTAATAAATTAATATAAATAATAAATTAGAAAATAAGCTCTCTCATTAATGGGGCCATCCCTTCTCTTGTGTGCGATTATTGTAAGTCTCTGTTTTATGCATGTCCTCAATCCCCACTGTCCAACACTGTGGTGCACTCTGGGACCTTATATATCAATAATAATAATAATAGTAATAAAAAAGGAGCTGTGGTTGTATTATATTCCATCACCTGTTGCCCCCCCCTTAAAGCTACAGCCACTGCAGGAGGTGCAGCCACTATGGGGATTGAGTGGAGGGGGGCCAGGTAATCCCAGATCACCCAGCTAAGACTCCCGATGTGTCCAGTGCATGCAGACAGACTGGGGATTCGCTGCATACGCGCCAGCTCTACACATGCTCATTAGAGCAGATCGCGAGCCTCTTCTGAGCATTTGCTTTCCAGTGTGTGTCCTGTGAGGATCCAGTTGGGCTTCCCTGCACTTGTGCTGAACCTGTCATGCTTAATGAAGCAACAGAGCAGGGGCCCGAGAGGCTGGAGTAGCATTGCTAGAGTGGCATTGGTAGCTCTCCCCAAATTTTTTCATAGGACCTGGTGATACCACATTCTACCCTTGCCCCCCACCCCCGCATGTTATTAATAAATATATATATGAAAAAAAAATATTTATCAAGATTTCAACCAATCAGAGCTGAGAGGAGAATCTATACAAGAAATTCTCCTCTATAAATCTCTTAGTGCATGTGTCATGACACTCCAGATAGAGGGATTATTTTTATTTATCTTTACTGCATTGGATAAAGAGAAGATCAATGCTTTGAGTGTAAAATTAGTGGGGCGGCAAAGAAACACCACAAATGAGGGCGGGGGAATTATTTTTAAGCCTGAATCACACTGCTCCAGGTGGGGCCAGGCTAACCCCTGTAAAGCATAGATGGACTATGTCTGGCTGCATATTGCTCCTAGTGAAGCTGGGATGAACTCCCTTCCCAGGTGTTTTTTTTCTTTAAACCAAGCTCCCCACCACATGTTTGTCTGAAACAGAGTTAATTTAGTTGTACTCTCCTTATTTATGTCATTAATCTTTTTTTTATAAATTGCTGTCCAGATTCAGCAGCTGGACAGCATACAGCATAGGTTAGCAATGTGCGCACTCTGTATGGGATTCCACAACAATCACTTCTGTCTCGCTCCACATTGGTAAATATCACGGGATTAAACTAGTCACTGATCACTGCTTCTTATCACACGACTGACAATTGTTTAGTAGAGATAAGTAGCACTGAAGAGTGTTGTGCTGTAATAGCTCATCTAGCCCACACTAGTAAGAGCACACCTTAATTATGGTTCACAAACAAGACTTAGGGCTAGATTTACTAAACTGCGGATTTGAAAAAGTGGAGATGTTGCCTATAGCAACCAAACAAATTCTAGCTGTCATTTATTTAATGCATTCTACAAAATGACAGCTAGAATCTGATTGGTTTGCCACAGGAAACATCTCCACTTTTTCAAACCTGCAGTTTAGTAAATATACCCCTTAATCTGGGTCCCCCAAGAAAGTTTAGGAACTTCATAATTTAATCAAAGTCTTTACTTGATCGAAATCACTGGGGATAAATTAAACTCATACTGTTTAGGGAGTTTTGTAAGTGTAAGAGTTAAACAACTAATGACATGGCTGAGTCTTTCAATCAGACTGGGTGTGAGAAGTGAAGGAAACAGGGTGAGGATGAGGAAGGAGTGAAAAAAAACCCTTTTTCTCCACTATTGCAACCACCCCTGTCATATTTTATTGCTCTCAGAGACATATGATATCAGAAGATTTACTTCAAGGCTTAAGAAACTAACTTCCGCTGGTGGGCTGAAAAGACCAAAAATAAAGGAAAGAGTGGGAAACAAAATCTCCTCCTACTGTATTGTGCGTCTACACTGCAGCTTTAGCCAATCCAGTTATCTAGCAGGACTGGTTATATAAATGACAGGCTGGCTCAAAGGTAACAGCAGAGCTGAGGAATTAAGAGTAGCATTCCTAAGTGAGAGGGAAACCTGTCTGAACACTGAGCTGCATTAGTCATCCTTCAGAGCTTTGCAGCACTTCCATACAGAGGTTATCCCAACTTCTACAAGTGCCATCCAAGAAAAGACTGACAGTAAGCTTGAGGATCTGAAGATCAGGAACTTCACCTCTCATCACCAGCTGACAGTATGGATTGTTGGAGAAGAATTTTCAGTGTACTAGTTTTCTTTTGTGAGTAAACATAATGCCTGGCATCTGACATCTTAGATATGTATATATTTTTATTGATATATGATAAATAATAGCTTGATAATCAGATTACAATGTATGCTCTATCATGAGCTAGGTCCTCTCTACCCTTTATTTAATTTATTTTGTCTACCTTGTATGTCGCTACCTTATGTATGATGTGTTTTTCCCACTGCCCGCCTTTACACAGCATTGTGGTGCCTAACAAAACAATGACAAAAATAATAATAATAATAATGATATTAAAGATTACTGTCATTTGCAATTGGACGCCATCACCTAGGAACACTGTTACAGTTTGAGTATTACAAGTAAATATAAGTAATGGGAACATATATGGAATCTACATATGGTCATTGCCTTATATTAAAAATACGTTTATTAGAATTAATCATTTTTCTTAACATGCATGGGCACATACCGTTATTGCAGGTATTATACACCTTTATATTATTAGTTATACAATTTCTAAAAAAAAAAGTTTGTTCTGGTTTAGTCTGTGCCTTTTGGAAATGGGACAGCAATTAACAAATAAGTCTACAATATCTTCGAAAAGTTTTTAAATGATTACCTATATATGTTTTTCATAAATGTTTCATTAATCTTCATAGGTATAAGATTAGAGAAACCACAACATGTGTGTGTATGATTTTATTTATATAGATAAGAATTTCGTTAGTAATATGTTATTAACAATGTTTTAGAAATGCACATTTTCAATAACTGTTTGTTCAACACCAAATTTATCAGATAAATATTGTTATTATTTTTTTATTTTTTTTAAAAAGAAGTGCCCGTCTTATTCTATTTGGTTGGTATACTGTATTGTGTATGAGTGTAATTCTGCAAAATTAGCAGATTGCACTATCATTTCAAGTGTCCACTTCTTATTAGCTAATAATGACATCACCAGCCTGGAATCTAGTAACAATGCAATGTAGAGCACTGTCTACGTAACCATTTGACAGAGATTGCCTAACAGATTATTTTTAGTTATGAGTTGAGCAAAAGTAAGTTACTGGGGTGGGCAGGATTAAAATATGAGCATGCAAACAGGTTAATTAGTCCTTGTAAAAATTCACTCCCTGCTTTCTTTACTATGAGACATCTTGCAGGATACTTCCATGCTGTTAAAAGACACAGAACTATAAAACCATTTTGAAGTCACAATTAATTTCACTGTAATATTTCATTTGGTAAATCACTTGTCTAGGAGGTAATTGTAGGGGTAAGCAGAGAGGAACATTCTATAAGTCTAGATTGTGCCTGCTGATAAATACCAGGTTTAGTTCCTGCGACACATTCTAAGCATTTTTGTTCTCAGGTGTCGTTGGCTTTAGTTTGGAATTGTGCAGTATATTAAAAGCTCTTGACATAATAGGCTTTTTTAAATTGCCATTAAACTTAAAATGCAAGTTTATCCAAATTGAAAATATTTCTTGTATTTATTCATTAAAATGTGTAAGTTGTCTTGTTGTAAATCTCCACTTTAGGCTCCAAATGACTTTCTTCATTGTCTTTCAATAGATTTAGTAATCTATTGAAAGGCAATTGAAGCAGTCAATTAGAGCCTAAAGCTGGGAAGGAGCTTTCAACAACTGTCAAATTAATAAATGTATAATTTATCTAGTTTCATTGCCACACTTGTCTTTGAAGGTTGTCAAGAAGGATGTATCTCTAGGACTAAATTTATGGAAAGGCAGCACAGTCTGAGACCTAAGGTGACACAGTGTGGGGCCTAAGGTAGCAGAGATGCAGGAGCGGTAGGCTGTCCTTTTAGCAATATTTTTTTTCTTACATATGTCAGTATAAAAATAATACTTATAATCATTTTAAGTTACTTTTATACTGGTGAGACATTATGGAGTTTAGGGTCATGGAGCTATGTAGCGATGAAGGAGAAGATGAAAAGTGGGACAAGATAAAAGCTTAGGGAGGCAAAAAGTTAATTCAAGTGTTGCTCACCCCTGTACATTTAGGCAGCACCATACATATGGTCCTCAGTATATGTATTGCTGTGCAACTACAAGTCCCAGCATGCTCTCTAACAGCTAGAGAGCCACAGGTTGTTTAACTCTTGTATACATGCTGGCAAGTTAAGTAAATAAAGACTATATTACAGCATATTTAGCTTATTGTCAGCACTTGTTCATGTTAGATTAATACTTGAGCCTGCCTTTTGATTTCTATTACTATATCAATTTCTATCAGACGGCAAACAAATTTAGAGTATGTAGTTACGGTATTGCGTGTCTTCGCTTTTATAATGCTTTTATAGATTAGGAGACAGGTAGAGAATGTCTGTAATCTGATCTACCTGAATAGCAGGTAGGCAATATCCAGGAGTGCCCTGTTTATCTCGCATTCCTCAGAATAATAAACTAGCAAAACTGGAGCTAAGTTAACTGCAGTTGGAAGTGAACCTGAAACCGTAGTGTGGGATATAGCAAATCTTTACAAGAAATTGACATGTTTGTGGTTTCAACAGTACAAAGATGGATGACCTCCTGCTGTTGAAATAAATTTCTCATGATCATCAGCCCAACCAGGCTTTAGGAAACTGAATGTCTAAGATCCAGAATTAACTTAATTATAAACCTGGCAACATTTTTTGGCCACTGCCGTTCATAATTATAGGTTGTAAATTTCATTGGTAACCAAACCCTTCATGTAGTTTCTGTTTTCTTGTTTTCTTTTCTTTTTATTCACATACCAGCAGAAATCTCTACAAGCATCCATGTAATGATCCTATGTTCAGTATCCCACAATTTGGGTTCAAGACATCCCCTTTGGTATTGCAATTCAGGTTATATCACACAACAGGAAAAGGGCTGAATGTATGTAAAATATTACAGTATAGTCTATGGCGGTTGGTAGGGGCCACAAAAAAACACACAGAAGTTTTCATCTGATCCATAAGCCACCATTAAACAGCCCTGCTATATACCATAGGTAATTGACTCATCTTCTGTCAACCAGAAAATTCAGACTTTTTTACTGCCTCTTGTGTGTTAGACTCGGTATCTGCATGTTAAGATATGCAATCAGCAATTGTGTGCAAAGTGCAGTGCTAGTATAGCTATAGTTATAGAGGATTATCCAAAGTCCAATAAATTGCCCTTAAGTTAATCATTAATCTGAGAAGTAACCCTGATGTTAAATTTAAGGTATAAAATGAATCATCATCATCATCAGTTATTTATATAGCGCCACTAATTCCTCAGCAAGGACAGAGAACTCACTCACATCAGTCTCTGTCCCATTGGAGCTTACAGTCTAAATTCCCTAACACAGACCGAGAGTGACTAGGATATGGCTCACACAAACTGGTAACACATATTATTAATAACGGAAGATCACTTAAACAGACATACGTAATTAACATTTGGGCTACATAATTGCATTACTTTCACCAGAACTCTAGAATAGATGTTGACATAATACTGTGCTTAAAGTTTCTTTGTATCAATTTCATCCTGAATGTAACACCAAATTTAGGTTGTTAAGGGAACATTAAACCTATTTAGAAAAGTGGAAAATTGTGGGTCCAGTTTCAGTAAAAACTAATCTCATTGCTGATAAATACCTTTATAACAATACACACTGCAAAATAAACATCCCAGTGCCTAAGCAATATGGTCATAATTAGAATAGATTCTTGACGCATTTTGAGTTGTTGCATCTAATCACAAGTTAAATATTATATCAGAGGACCTTGAGGCACTACAATACCCAAAATGGCATATCTACTAGAGATGTTCACTGACCCCCGTGTTTTGGTTTTGGTTCTGGATTAACTTCGTGTTTTGGTTTTGGCAAAACCGCCCTCGTATGTTTTGGTTTTGGTTTTGGATCCCGATTTGTTTTCTAAAATCACTATTTTTGTTTGCTAAAATCACATAATTTGGCTCTGTTACCCCTGTTTCTGTGTGAGCAATGGCACTGAGCAATGTCACTGGAGACTGGAGAGTGACAAGAACACTGCTACCCCTGTTTCTGTGTGAGCAATGGCGCTGGGTCTCCTGGGGTGGGAGGTACTTATGGAATCCAAAACCTGCGAGATCCGACAACGCAACAATGATGTTTTGCCTCGATGCAGATCCAAGGACGCGAAAAAGTAACGAGCCGGCTCGCGAGCCTACTCGAATCCCCTAAGTTCGGGTGGGCTTGGTTTTCAGAAAACCGAGCCTGAGCATCTCTAATATCTACTGATTATGATTATAAAATGCTTGCTTGCCCTTTGAATATTCCTTTTCAATAAATTTTAACTTATAAAAGCCCAAAAATAAATAGTAAGAATTTCATCTAGCATGAAAAATAGGATTTTTATTGTGTAGTTGATAATTATTGAAAAAAAAGGCTTTTACAGTGTACGTTATATAACCATTCATCTAAAATAACTGTGCTTCATATGACTGCTCCTGAAATGACCCCCTCTATATCACACCCTACAAAGAAGTACATATATTATATATATATATATATATATATATATATATATATATATATATATATATATATATATATATATATATTTGTTCTTATTTGGTATTGTGGCAAATGGAGCCAAGCTTCAATAATATCATCTGTTTCTGCATTAGCTAGCAATGGTTGGCTTGTTTCGTGCTTTTTTGCCATGTCATCATCATACTTTTTTTTGCTCACATGGTCATTTAAATATACAGTGATCGCCAGCTATATCAAGATTTGTCTTATCAGTGCTTTCTCTTTAGCTGTACTAATAACTGTAATCCTCCACTATTGTAGTCACATTCCACAAAACCACATAAGTGTTTGTTGTACTGTTGAGAATGGCATTCCATTAAAAAACAGTGTTCTGTAATCGCTCTTTTCTCTAATGCTGGGAAATATGATGTAACACAGTGAAGTAACCACTGATCTAATGTGTCAGTAACTTATTAGCCATAGCTGACAGTAAAATGAATTAACTTAAACTAATAGGGTTTACTGTTGGCGCTTTTTGACTTTGATGTGTACATCTGAATGAGTGAACATTATGTAAAAATTGCTGTTCTTGTAATTTTTTCTTGTTGAATTAGTTTAAAATGTATATTGTTTTCAGCTAGTGTGTCAGGACACACATGTTGTGGAGCATGACAAACACCCAGGGGCTGATTCATTAAGGAACGTAACTGGCGATGTTTTGCATATAATATGCATAATAAACTGTGCAGCAGCTTCCGATTCACCTTTGTTTGCAAAGGACACTTATGATAGCTTACAGTTTTAGGGAGGGAACTGGCTGGCAAAGGGGTGTAGGCCCATAGTCAATGTACAGTATGAGTGTGCCAAGCTCAAGCGCACGCAGAAGCAAGTTCTGGGCATCTCTAAGGTGCTTGTTCTTCAGCCATATCTCTTTCTCCAGTTACAGGTCTAGTCTAAAGCTGGGTACACACTACAGAAATTTCGACCAACTTTTTATGCCGAGCGATTTTACATGCGATCGATGGTCCGATCGCTCGGTCCATGAACTGCATACACACTAGCCTTGTTTAGGACGATAAAGGGAAGAGCGGATGTCCCTTTAGCGACTTTTTACAGCCATGTTGTCGTGAGCAATGATAGTAATTTCATACTCACTGTTGTGAATGTCGGAAGTTTATAAACACTACACAGCGGAAATGAGATTGAAACTAAAATATTAAACGGTACGACCAACCAAATGAGGCGATAATCATCCATTTGGGCAGACTTTTGACCATCGTGTCACTACACACACTGACCCGACTTTTGAACGAGCGGTCGTATGTCGGCTGTTTCAGTCGATTATTGGACGAAAACAGTGTAGTGTGCACCCAGCTTAAGTGTCGATTACTAGTGATGAAGGTTGAGTATGTATGCTAGAACATGCAGATTATAGGCACAAAATCGCTGTTTACGTCCCTTAATGAATCAGGCCCTGAATGTGTTAGTACATTATCCTCTTAAGGCTAAGTTAATTTGGCAAAGAAGGAACACATAATTTTGGGGGTGGAAGTATGACTGCCCCCGAAACATCATGTTCCTTCTTTGCTCTTGAAATAAGTATACCCCTAAGGCAGATGATTCATTAACACTTTTCATGTGCAGCATTTGATCCAATTTTTATGAAGATACAAAATGACATGCTTTTGTGTTATGATTAGAGGATGGAGATCCCACTAGATTATATGTCTAATAGAAAATTATTACAATAAGTTGAGAATATAAAATGAGATTTATATAAATTAAACAAAATAGCTTTAATCGGGGGAGGGCAGGCAAATTTTAGCCTGGGGGCAAGACTCGACTCAGCAGTCTATTAGGAACATTTTAAAGGGGAAAAAAATGCAGGTGGCCCAGTGATCCAGCCCGAAGAAGTCCACTATAGCCGCTCTGCCCCCTAGCCCCCAAGCCCTGCCCCTGGCTGTAATTCACTTAGTTAAGGATGTTGGCAAGTGCAAAACAAAAACGAAAAAGTTGAAAAAAAAAACCAGCTAGGGGGAAAACTTCTCACAACCTCATTGTGCTATAAGCAAGGTCTATGTAGCTTATAAAATGCTGATATTTTTAGTTATGGGGTGAATTACGACAGTTTATCGGATATGCTCCTATATAATATATAATATGATAGACATTGATCAGTAGCTGCGATGAAGGTACGCAATCTGCAGTCATGTGATCTGCAGTATAGTGATTTAAAGTTCTAATAGTGCAAGGGGTGGAGGCGGGTGTTAATCCACTTATGACGGCTCCCTATTTCTCATTGTCAAAAGCTTCAAAGTGCTGACAACTCAACACAGATGAAGAAAACAGGGCTTGGTACACACTTTGATCTCACCTTTTACCTGAAATCCTGTGAAAATGATGACACTGCTTTTAATACAGTGTCACAAGGTGGAAACAGCTAAGATAGTGTTTACTTTTATTTATTGCGTAGGTGGGAGTTTTATAGCTAAGCTCAATCAGTTTGAGGTCAGTTGGCACCATGGCATGCTGCACTACAAAGTTGCCTGCCAGATCACTTTTTAGTTCATTAAACTGAGAACTCCTTTTCCACTTATTAGCATAATGATGGGGCTCCCGTGCTTAGTCATATTCAAAATTACCAAGGCTGGTAGGCCTCATGAGCACATTGAGTGAGGGAGATAGTGGATTAGCATCATTTAAGGTTTTACTATTTCAGGAAGGGACTTTCAGAACAGAACAATTGATAAGTTGTCCTTTAATGTCAGACTAATCCCAACCACCACCATCTTCACAAGCAAAGATACTAGCTTGTTTGTATTATAAGTCACAAATGTGCCAAACTTGTGGTCATGCCATTGGTTAGGGGATATATGCAAGATTGTTTTGATACTTGTTGCTGGGCCATCTATCATATGTTTAATGTAATCAATCTTCCTCTTTACAGTTTATATATATGTGACATAGCTGCCGGTGTTATACAAACCTGAATATCATTTTTAGTCAACAACTTTACTGTCAATCCAAAAAATTGTCCTTCACCAAAGTAAATCACTGTGCAATTCTTTTCCAAGTCCCGTGAAAGACTCTTTCACATGAGCATAAATGTGCTGCACTGTTGTAAAGCAGAGGTTAGCAGTGATATTGTGATGTGGCCTGATGCAAATATGGGAGGTATAGGAGGTGAGCAAGGTTGTTTTTCCTTTGTATCGTTAGCAGATGGTACCAGGTGCATAAGAGTTAATTTTCATGCTCCATATAACATTTTGGAGCTTTGCATGCATTGACCAATTTGTTCGCTCAAGAGCAGAGTGGGGGCTTTTGGAGCAGATGGACTAGCATCATCGGAGCCACCATACCACAGGCTCCCTACCAACTGCATGAGTTTTCCGCTAGATACCCTGTGCTAGCACATAGATAGCATGTGGTTTCAACGGAGCCCTGATAGCAACTACATTATCTATGTTATTGAACTTGCAATGCTTGCTGACGCAATGCATATCAAAGTTTCTAAAAGTTTACTAAACCTCTTCTTTTCTAATAATAGCATTTTGTTGGGGGTCCATCACTTGGCATCTGCACAATTCACCAGGACCTCTGCTGATCACCTTTCATGCTGCTTGGTTCTCTTCATAACAGGAGAGATCTGACACAGTGGCTTTAAGGACCATTTAAACGATAGTGAATGGAAGTCATCCCAGGGAAGGGACCCCTTTGAAGTTCTATTATTTGGGAAGCAAGGAGATTTACCAGACATTTTAAAGTAGAAACCCTCTTTAATATTTTATGAACCAAATGCTACCATTAGAGACACAGTAGAGTTATATGGAAAATGTAATGCAGTTGTTATAGCATACAATTGATTGCCTAAGATAAAAGGAAATATTTGATTAAAGTTTATGTATTTATTATACAGATATGGGACAGATTGCATAAAAGCAGCTAAAGGAAATATTTGACCTAAAGTTAATACATAAACAAACAAAACATAAACATCTTACATTGTTACTATGGAGAGTATGTTATTGGTTACAAAGCATGGAGCCAATGTTTACTTTTGTCTAAACAGATTAGAACATTGGCTTGCTAAAACATGGGCAGTATATTACACTGTTTTAGTTATACCACTTTCATACTGCCGCCCGGGCAATATCCCGGGTTAACCCGGGATATTTCCGGGGCACAGGGCAGTATAGATAAGAAGATTCCCGGGTCAGGTGGGTTCATACTGCACCTGACCGACCCGGGTTTTGGAAAAAAAAAAGTGTAAAAAAAGATTTTAATTAAAAAAAAATACATAAGAAATGTTTACTTAACTTATTTTCAGCCAGCGGTGTCTCCGGTGCGTTGCCGGCTGTCAAGGGGACCTCTGGGTACTAAAATGACGTAATTTCTAGTCCATTAGAAATGACGTCATTTTAGTACCCAGAGGTCCTCCTGACAGCCGGCAACGCACTGGAGACACCGCTGGCTGAAAATAAGTTAAGTAAACATTTGTTATGTATTTTTTATTAATTAAAATCTTTTTTTTTACTTCCCAATTTTTTTTTTTACAGTATGAATGGTGAGACCCGGGAATTACACGGGTTGCACCATTCATACTGCAGGCGAGCGGGGTCCAACACGGGAATTACCCCTCGCAAAATCCCGGGTATAAGTCCCGGGATTTTAGACCCGGGATTTTGTGGTTGGACTATTCATACTGCACCAAGACCCGGGTTTTTCAGCCTGCCTCTGCAATAACCCGGGTTTTTGGTGCAGTATGAATGGGGTAATCAATTGTCATTCAACCTCCCGCCCCCCCCAGTACTTAACTATAGATTTCACACATTCCGCTCTTCTTATTGAAAGGTGCAAAAACGCCAAGGAATCCTCCTCATAGTAGTCTGCAATGCAGCAGAATAAGCAACACGCAGAATTCACACATAAGTATTAAAAAGAGGGCTGATATGTGAGCTGCTATATTATCATCCAAGATGAAGAAAGTGAATACTGTAACATTATAGGGACCACACTGTCTCCTTTGTTAGATGTTCTTCATGGAGTATGCATATAGAACAGACATAAAAGCTTAAACTATAGGCTTCAGCTATGCTTGAGTATATTGTACTTTTGATGAGTGGATCCTATTTATACTATGCACATTTGTGTTTTCAGCATTTATGTGCTCTTTTGCAATTAACCTGACACAGAGATAATAACTTTATGTTAACTAGATCTAAAACCACAAATATAAATTGATTAATGCAAGGAACACATTTTTGGAAGTGTTGCGCAGGTTACCATTGGTAGCAGAATGGATTCTCACTACCAAAAGGGAAAGGAAGACAGCACCAAGCATCCCATTTTTTACCTCCTCAAAATATGTATTTCTCTCATTCTTAATTATATAAGAGATACTAATAGAGGAAGGGTGCACCCGATCAACAAATACATCATTTATACAGATTGAGGGGAAAGAAAAGGATGATCTTATGGGGCACTCTTGAAATGAGTATAAAGAAATATAAATGTGTATTGACTTCGTAGTTAAAATCTTTAGATTCTCACTACCTCAATATGGAGTCGGCTGCATTGATATTATAAAATTTAGTGTTTCATCTACGATTCATTGAAGGGGCCATTTTGGATTACACTTTAAATGGAAAATTAAATGAAAAAAGCACATAATGTACTGAGATGAGATGAGCAAGAATTTTGAAGGATTTATTGCATGGGAACTAAGTATCTTCCAGGACCTAATTTGACCTTGACAAGCTTGACCTTCTGCCTTTACTCAAAAAAGTTATATGGACAATCTGTAAATATAGGACACTCAAAATTTCCTGCAATGCCACAATTGAGTTTGAATTTGTGATAAAAAATATGACATTTTATTTTAGCATATACATACATGTATAAACACATATGTATGAGAGCAAGAGAGAGAGAGCGAGAGAGAGAAGTCCTACTTGGACTTCACAAGCAATTCTGAAGTCACCACTGACTAATATAGTTATGCAAGAAATCGTTTCCAGTCTATGGAATGTATTACAGGCAGAGTCACTGGTTCCCGGTATGCAATTAAGTATGTAAAGCATATGTAAAACTTCTGAAACAGATGAAGATGACAATTTGCATGGTTAATATGATGATATTTCATCTTAATACGATGATGTGTTAAGACATGTATATATTTGTTCCACTGGCGCATTTCTTCAGAAAACTTTCATCCACCTCTAGCCTCTTTTTTTCAAGAAAGTTTTGACATATTGTAGTTATGTTTGTTGTTTCTGGCTTGTTGGAGATGGGCGGATTGAGGATGTGATTACTGCAGTGGCACTCCCACAAGCTATCACTACATATTTGTCAAAAACAAATATTGATTTTGTCAAACATCACAGGCTGACACCAAGCTTCCGATTGTACAGTCACAACTACTTTGCAAATAATTGCAGAGTGTTTGCTGTAGAACCATTGTTTCTGCAATAGTGGTTGCTTGCAAAAGTAACAGAAGTACGCAAATAGCTATTTCATTTATTATCATAATATATTGAGTTCTCCTTACTTTTTCATAAATGCCTATACTCAATTATTAATTAATTTCTAAATCTATGGTATACAGGGACTGGCTGGGCTGGAGGCCAGGCGGTATCTGCCCCTCGGGTCGGTCCCATAGTGGGCTACCGTGGGCTAGGTCACTGGGCTACCTGAATTGCTTTTCTTTAAAATGTTCCTAATAGGCTGCTGAGCTGAATCTCACCCCCCGGGCTAAAAATTGCCATCCAGCCCCTTATAGTAACATTACTGGCACACTGGTATTTTGTGCAAAGGAAAGCGAGGAAACAGACATAAGAGACTTTTAAGACTAAAATGGTGGCACAGTGGTTAGCATCCCCTTGCAGCCTCAGGTTTCAATCTGACTAGGGTGCTTTATTCATGACATTTGTATGTTATCTCCATGTGGGTTTCTTCTAGGTGCGCTGGTTTCCTTAAATGTTCCAAAATATACTGTTAGACTCATTGGCATTAGCATTTGTGTGTCTGTGGTTACAGATGTATCACATTCCAATCTTGCACAATGGAGCAACACTAAGTACACTAGATTGGGTTTAGTCAAAGAGAATTGACGAATTCGCCAACTAAATATGTATACATTAACAAATGATAATTGCAATAGTTTCACTGTATCTAACCAGATAGTCCAATACCTGACGGAGGAGTTGAAGGGAGATTAATGTGACTGTATGTAGGAATGACAGGGACTTCATAACATAATGAGCAGTGTTTGAGGAGGGGGTGGTATATCATACCGCTACTTCTCCTACTGCCTTCATTGTAAAACTATTAAATTCCATTCACTTACATTTGCATTATATTTTTCATACCGCCACTTCTAAATTCCCATACTACCACTTTATAATACTGATAATATACTCTAAAACTTTGTATGTAAACTTTAAAACCAGGCAGAGATGAGATTACTGAAATGAGATAAATGGGGAACTGTGTGTGATCTTTTCCTTGCCGTGTGTGGAGGGAAACATGGCCAAATCCATTCTGGAAAATACTTTTTTTGTACTAGCTCAGAGCTGCATCTTTGCAGGTGATGTCTTGTACTTTTAATGAAACGCGTCTTTCGCTTCCATGTTGCACTTCAGTGAAGAATCACATTTCTTGGAGCACTTCGAGCAATGTAATGAAAAGCTTAACACACATAAAATTACCACATGTAGGAAAGACAGCCTTGTGATTAAATCATGATCAAGACTAAACCAAGCAGTGCTTCAGGAGAAAAACTGAAAAGATTATTTTAGTGAAAGGGCTGGTGTTAATGTAGTAGGAGGTTTGTCATTGTTGGGACGTTTGCACTTTTGCACATTCCACCAGTGTAGATATTTCCTCTACAGACACACTTCTATGCTGCAAAGGCGTCTTCCAAGACCAGAGGGTAGGTATGCACCCAGATGTGTTGTAGGGAACCACCCAGCGTGCATCCGGTGCGTTACGCAGATGACCTTCTGTGTGTTTGCATGAGATTTTTAACTGCGAACAATGTCATTTTTATTATAAATGTTTATTTGACAACAATTGCTGGAGCAGGTTTTGAAGTACAAAATCACGGATAATAGTTTTAAATTCTATAGCTTGTCTACTTTCGGAAAACCAGTGGTTTCTGTGGGGCAATGAGTTTTATAGTCTGTAATATATTTTATTGGCTCATACAAAGCGTCACAACTAGCCCATCCCCCTTAGGTGTAAAAAGTAAGCAGACCTCTGGCAGCAGTAGAGTTATACTGCATTCTTTTGTTTTATTGCTATTTTTTATTAACCAAGATTCATTTTACATTTTTGTCTTTCACAGCTTTTCACTTGCTACAGCTTGTGTGCAGCACAACGGTTGCTCCCCTATGTAAACCTGGAGACCCTGTGGAGAGTTGTACAACTGCAATGGGTAAGACACAATCACATTTTTTTCACCAATAACTTTATCAATATAGACCTATATCAAATTATGTTATGAAACAAATTGAACAATTCATTTTACATTTCCAAATGATTGCATGTGCACATAGTTTCAACAATAGTTTGGTTTAGTTATGAGTAGTGAAAGCAAAAAAAGGAATAGTTAAGTAACTCCTTGCATTAGTCAGTATAAAATAATAGTAATTATTAATAGATGATTGCAAATAAACACTGATATAAACATAGCAAATAAAAACAGATTTTTAAAAAACAAACAAACTGCAAAGGAATATTTTCCATTTAAAATATTGTAAGAACCTCATTTGCACACTTACAAAAACTTGTATGCTCTTACAGCAAGTGCTTCTAGAATGCAATTTTACTATATTTTCTGCGTATTTCACTGTACATATGTATTTACGATATTTTATTTTTTTATTAGTGCAAACAACTGAAAGTCAACGTGCGACAGCAGTAAAGATAACCAAATGTGATGCAGAAATGAGTAACTACTGTATGAATGGTCAATGCTTGTACCTGGTGGAGTTGGATGAACACTATTGCCGGTAATTAAACATCATTGAAATACCTACTTTTTCTCCTTTTGCATAATTGTATGCTTGTTGTGCGGCTGAATGCTATTGTTTCCTATCTACCATTCAGACTGAGACAGGTCCACTGTTTGTGTACTTCGTTAAACATAAAAACAAGTAGTGTCCAGGGATTAGAAAAAATATCTTTCCCCACAGTGACACAGAACTTTATCTCAAATATCTTCAGGTCTGACCAGCATCTAAAATCTTTAAACACATTTTTATGAATGCTGCACATGGTTCTATAAGACAATGAATCCCAGAGAAAAAGAAACACATTAAAACACATGAAAGTGAGCAATGCCTAATAAGTACACAGGCACTTAGATTATTTGTCCCTCTATGTGGCTTATATTGTACTTTATAATAATGACTGCAAAGAAAAAAAATCATTATGATGATAATTATTTGCTCTGACTGTTTTGTAAATTGTAAGTCCGTGATCTTGGAGGTGGGACAAAATTTTTGATAGTAACTAGAAACTTTTACAAACTATTTTCTCAAACTTACTTCCACTTTGACTCACTGCTAGATGTAGTTATAATCCAATAATAATGAAATTAAAACCTTTTCTACTCACTATTGAAATAATAATTAATAAGTATTCTCTTTGTTTCTAAGGTGTGAGAGAGGCTATTTGGGCATTCGCTGTTCTCACATGGACCTCATCAAAAAACCCGACAGTGAGGAATACTTGGCACTCACCATCTTCCTAACATCTGTGCTGCTTCTAACAGCTGCCTTGGCTGCATTTTTCGCATATAATTGGTAAGTGTTTTAATATCACAATCATATATGTTATTGTTAATATGTAAATGTTTAACTAAGAAAAAAACATTCATTTTTTTCTCATATGTTCCATGTTTTATTTATATGTGCCTCCTAAGTATTTCTATGTTTTGCTATTTTTGAATAACTTCATACTGTGGTTATATGAGTGTGTACATGATTTTTAGACTTTGTTTTCCTGCACAAGAGTAGAATCAGTGAAACATAGTAATTATAAAAAGAAAACATTAATTAGGAGTGTTTCAAGTTTTTACATATATGACTCTGCATAGTTGGTTTTAAAGGGATGGTCTAAGCGCAATCACTCAACTTAAGTAGTGCTCATCTTACTCCTAGTCAAAGTGAGGATTCCTTGCTGACAACCCAACTTTTCTCCTTAATTTAATTTCATTCTGAAATGTCCATTAGTGCCATTAACATGCTCAAAAGAGTTTCAATGTTCTGTATTGAAGAATGAGGAATGTGTCATTGGACATAAGCTGTGGTGGGATCTGCTGCTGTACAAAAAGTAATGGCATGTTTCTTCTTTATTCCGCAATTCACAATGGGCCTGAGTCATTAGGGGGAGCAAAGCAAAATAAGGAGTAACTTTGTACCTGGGCAAAACCATGTTGCATTGGAGGGGGATGTAAATTTAAAATGTGAGGAGAGATTTATATTTGGGATAGGGTATTTCCTAGATCAACTTTAAATTTCAGTTTACGAATAAGCTATCAAATATTTGTGTGCTACATGAACAACAGTCAGTATTTAACGTATGTGCAAAACAATAAAGTAACTTGTACCCGCTGCATTGTAACATGGTTGCGTCCTGGAAAAAACTCATGCCCTACAATGTCTGAAAGTCTGAAGTGTTTTTGGAACTGATGAAATGCCTGTAACCTAGTGACGAACAGGGGAGAGCATATGATACCACTTAACGTTCCTGATTGGAAAACCTAGACATATTAGGCCACTCTCCTTATTCACCCCTGCCACTCCCCAATCTATACAAACCACACCCCTAAATTGCAAGACCATGCCCACAAACCGTGAGAGAGTGCCATCTTAGTTGGTGGGGGCTATGGAGTACTGCATATATTTATGTAGGGGAAAAAATAAGCTAAAAAAATAAGCTAAAAACTAATTCAGCCAAAAATTTGTTCTAAAAAAAAAATACAATCATACTGTAACGTGATACAGAAGATATAGTAAAACATGTGGTAGTTTAACATTTGGTTCTTAACACTTCAATAGACATTTACTATTACATTTACTATTACAGCTAACAGTTGCTTATAAATGTCTCTCTTTTCTCGCTAGGTATAAAAGTAAAAAATCAAGCCAATCTGTCCAGGAGTACAAAGAAGTCAATACGCAAAACATATAGAAATTCCTGCTTTCCATGAAGGTCAACGAAAGGCTGATGAATTTGTGGTGTTGGTGACACAGCCATGCATTTGGAAGACAAAGCCTTAACAAAAGGATTCATTTCTTATGTTTTTGTATTGTTCAATATTTATGTTTTAAACTTATATTATGCACTGCAGGTCAACCATAAATGTGTTATTTCTATTGGTGTTGGGCTAGTTTGTATGTATTTGTGTCCAACACGTTATAGTATGTTTGTTGTCTGTAAATATTTGATAAAGCAACCAATTTTTGTATGCTGCGAACTCACATTTTATATGGAATATTTATGTACTTTTTATTTGTTTAAATTTTATTTAAAAATTGTTTTGTAATGTTTAAAAAACGAGTGTGGCTGTTCCATGTTTGGTGCATCACATAATATATTATGCAGTAATTCTCATTGATTGTGCAAAAATGTGGAAAATGTACTGTAGTTTAATTTGTTTTTATAGATTGTATAAAAACTAGGCCAATTGTCGAAATTTGGGCCGGTATACAGTGATATGCTGTGCCGCCACTTCTCCTACTGCTTTTAGTGTAAAACTATCAAATTCTATTCACTTACATTTACCATCCCATCGCTACTAAATTTCCACTTTGACCACTGAATATACATACAAATGCTTGCAGGACGAGTTGTGTTCAGGGTGTTTATAATTGCTAGCTCCTTCCATATCATCTCTAACTCCACACATTCATAGCTAAATTCATGCTTTGCATTGTATATAACTGCATCCATTTTTTTTATAGACTATGCCCAATTTGAAAACGCCACTACCATTTTTTATAATTAATTTAGTATTAAAAAAAAAGAAAACTTGTTGCACTTCTGAATTACGCTCATGGCTCATCAATGACCCCATTGACTTAGAGAACCTTATGTGTGGCAGGCTCTATTTTTCCTTTAACAAATACAAGTCCAAAGGATAGAGTACTGCATTATTACATATTAAACTGATTATTGCCTTAACATGTTTATCAATTGTTATTATATTGTACTGCATATATTTTGATATTGTGTGAAAGGACTCCCTTACTTGAATGGCTATTTAAGAATAACGTTCATCAAACATGCTATATTTCTGACATACAACGATTTGTAAAGTGTCGTAGAAGCATTAGATCAGCATGTCAGTCTTATCTTAACAATGCATTTTTGTAACATTATTATGACTTATGAGACTCATTGAAGAATTCAAATTGTGAGTAACTTTAATGGAGTGCTACAATATTATAAGTTCTTGTTATTGAATGAAAACGGGTGGACAGTATTTTTGAGCCGCAATATTTACCATTAATTTGTATATATTTGTTAAAGTGTACCTATCACGTACACACAGTATTGGCAGCCATTTTATGGGCGGAGCCAATATCAATGACAACACAGTCTCATGCCTAGTCATGTGATTAATTCCTTGTGAAGTAAAAGGTTGTAGTCTTATTAATATTGCCTCTATCCACAAAATGGCTGACTCCAATGAAAGCAGGTGATTAGTACACATTACGTCTAAATTGCAAGAGCCTCTATAAACTGAGTACAGCTCTTGATGTACCATTCCTATCATGATAAGTAAGCACATGTCAATCTGGATGTATCACTATTTTAAAGAATATTGCTGACTCTTTCTAAATGACTGCCATTTTGTCTTTGTCTGTATCAAATAATTCTATTGCACCAAGGCAGATAATTTCTACTATAATTTCTAAGCAAGTCAGTGGTTGGAGCAATTTTGTCAACACTTCAAAATGGATATATTTATTTCCAAATTAAACGACAATTGTTACTAACAGGAAATACCTTGATGCATTATTTTGGCAACAATTATGTTTTGTCATAAAATGTGTTTAGTTAAGAACTTATGCAATTCAGTAAACATTTCTGGAGTTGAAATAAACAAATTCTACTGTTATATTATTTTCATGTGAAATGTCATGCAAACAAAGATAAAATTAGAAAAAAACATGGGTCTACTAACGGTTGTAGCCTAAAGAAACAGGCCTGGACACTGATATGTGCTTATTTAGTTTAAGAGCTAATCATGCAGTTTAGAGTTCTAAATTTTTCCAGGACTATGAACAAAAATTGGTAGTGAAAAATTGATTATAATAGGGTGCCTATTTATAAAGAGATAACCATGCAAAAACTGCTTTCCCACAATGTTTTAAGTAAAATGTTAATTTAAGAAAAGCCTAATGCATGAGATATTGGAGATATATCCTGTGTTAGGAAAATTAATGCATTAAACCGCAGTCCTCCTAATACTCAATGGGGTTTGCAGTCTGGCAATTTTATCAAGCTCTGAAAAGCTTAGCTAAAGATGGCGTTAGCCATTGAATTCTATGGGGAGAGCCTCACAAGAGAGAGATCTTTGGATCCCTCTGTGGCAGTGTTGCTGCTCTCCCTTGCGCTGTTTTCCGCAAATGGCATCTGCAGAAAGTTGTGCATGCACAATAAAGACTCAGGGTCAGAACCCTGAGTCTTCAGTAGAAAACATAATCGCTAGGACAGCCTCCTATCAGATGCACTGTCTTGAAATGACTTTATTAGTAAATTGCCTGGAAGAGTCATCCATCACCGTTGCAATGACAGATGATACTTTACAGGACGAAAAGCAGGTAATTATTAAATAGGTCCCTAGGTCTCCCTGTTTTTCATGGTTTTGGAATAATTTAGGATTTGTTTGGTAACTCTTAATAGGAGTGTACTTTCATGCCCTTTAAGACAAATTAGAAAACCCTCATCATATATGACAGTCTGTATAGGTTCCCCCCACCATCACCCATTATATGTTAATCAAAGGTTACTACCAATACCCATAATCCCATATGTAATCTTGATACCTGTCTATTTCTATTATAACAGTTTTAAATAATTGAGAATAAGTAATAACAGATAGTGAAAACTGAATAAGCAAATAGAGTAATAGAAAAAGTAAAGTATAAATTTAGCACAGGGGGGTACATATAAAAGGGGTAGGGTACATAATTGCGACAATGGAAATATCGGCACTTAACTTGCAGACATGAAAATGTCTTAAGGCTAAATACCGACACTTCTATTATGCTGATAGCTTGACAATGTCTACAGTTTTTTCTAAAATCAAAAACCAAAACCAAAACACAAAGTTAATCCAGATCCAAAACCAGAACTAAAACCAGAACATGGGGGTCAATGAACACCTCTAGTATCTACTAATAGCTGTCATGAAGATAATGCAGGAATAGAAGGAACATTAAATAACAGGAGAGATCTGGATGAAGGAGATTTGTACATAGTGCTGTGTTACTGATGTAACTGTAGTAAAGCAAAAAGTAAGAAAATAATATAAATATTTCTGTGAAGAAATTTACATAGAGACCTATAGATATACAGAAGTTGTTACAGGGGTCGATATTGCAACATAAAAATTACTGTAAAATAACAGACACACCATGAAAAAAATATTGCATTTCAATAAAGACTTCCAAACCCCTCTTTTACCTACGATTAGAAGCGCCTGCATTCTGTGACAGTCATGGGTATCCTGGCACTGGTAGTTCTACTAGTGCCAGCATACCCAAGCACTCTATGGCTGCCAGAGCTTGCTGGGCCAGTATTGCCACAAAAAATTGGTTTTCAATATCAAAAAATATTAACTGAATACCCAACACCAGCAGCTGTTGGGAGGGGCCCCAATGCTTTCAGAACAAGGTTTTTTTTCCTAAATGGAGGGGCCCACATTATTTTTGCTTGCCTGTTTCACAGACAAAGTTCCGCCCAGTGCAGAAAAGGCTAGGGCTGTGTTACATTATGACTGGGGTACCCTACACTGTGTGTTGCCCTGCTATAGTGTGACCAGACCAGACTTTTATAGCCTGGTGCGCGTTTCAGACCCCATGCTGTTCATTCCCTCTCATTAGCGGTAACCAGCCTAGGTTGTGTGTTCTGGTGTTAAGACCACTTTGGGGGAGGGGGAGGGACACCATTTTTTAAATTTCTTTATTTAAACCAACTTTTGTACACTTTAAATAAATCCTCCTCCTAACAGAAGTATCTGTGGCTGTCTCCACCTCTAATTAGATGGCACGTACGTTAACATGCTTTTACTGTACTCAGTGAAAGCTTGCCCACCCCTCCACCTTTTCACTTTCGCTAAGCATAAAGAGTTCCAAGTGTAAGATGTGCCAGAATCTTCATATGCATATGTTTTTTGTGTGCATGCAAACAGCGGAAAAGTGTATTTCATGCTACAAACATAGACATAGGTCCATCCCTACATCAGGCCCATTGACTGCATTTTCGGGCATCTTTGTTCTGATAGTATGCCAAGACTGAAACTGTTAAATCACCCATTAATTAAATGTTAATTTAACTGTAGACTATGTGATATGATGTTCCATTATTCACCTATTTTTAAACTTGCACATGCAAAGGTCTGATCCTCTATATCCACCCACAAAACTCAAGACACAGTGGGCCTGATTCATTAAGGAAAGTAAGTGGAAAAAAAATGAGTTTTTTCCTGAATAAACCATGTTACAATTCAAGGGGTGCAAATTAGTTTATTGTTCTGCACATAAGTTAAATACTGGCTGTTTTTTCCTATAGCATACAAATACTTGATAGCTTTATTTTTACACTGAAATTTAAAGTTGATCTAGGACATACCGTATCCCAATTATAAATCTGCCATCACATTTTAAGTTTACCTCCCCTCCAATGCAACATGGTTTTGCCAAATTGCAATGTTACTCATTTATTTTGCTTTACTTTCCTTAATGATTCCGGCCCAGAGTTTGTGCTAGCCAAAGGTATCCTAGGGTGGAGATAAGTGCAGATTGCCACTTAGCATGGAGCATGAGGTTAGAGAGCCCCCAACGCTAAGCTATGCACTTACACTACTACATTAACAACACCCAGTAGAAAAAAATGGCTACATAACTGTTACAGGTTACAAATATTACGGTCCTGAAATACTAGAAAATAATTAAAAAATATTAAAAAGCGATTTACTAAAACAAAATGTGGATCTCATCAATTCAGCAACCCTCAGGTTGAATCATGTATCCTAGTATATTCATAGAGGAAACTGGCATGGCTTTTCTTCACCACAAAGAGATCCAATTGAATTTCTGAGTTTTATTCCTTATGTAGATTTCTACTTCAGTTTCAGAAACAAATGCTATCTTTGGACAGTAGATGACAGTAATACTCTAAGCACAATTTAAGAACTGTATGTTCTATTAATTTATGATAGATGTATTAGGCATATTTGATAGTAGAACAAAGGAAAGTTCCTTGCTAGGAATGATAAACAGTCAGAACCTATCCCTATCCCATTCATCACCAAATTCAGCCTTGACTCTGTGAAAATTTAACATATTTTCAAAAAACACTGGAACATACTGTTAGGAGACAACACATTAAAAGAAATTCTCCCAGAGAAACCCAGATTCATATACACCCGAGAAAATAATCTTAGAAAGAAGCATGTAAATAGTACCATTCCCCCCAAGATTGCCCCCCTGAGAGGTACATGGCTTAAAGAAACAGAGAAAGGCTTCTATCACTGCCACCGATGTTCAGCATGTAAAAGAAACCATATTCACAGTCCCAAATCTATTACTTCATTCCAATCCAGTGTCTTTAGAGAGGAATTCACCTTCACCAGCAGACTTACAAGTGACACCATATGGGTAATTTATCTTTTGCAATGCCCCTGTGGCTTACAATATATTGGGAGGACTATCAGGAAGCTTAGGGTGAGGATCTCTGAACATCAGAGGAACATCAAAATAGGTTTCGAAAAACATAGTGTATCAGCACATTTTGCCATTCATCACGCACAGGATCCTTCCCTGCTCCAATTTATGGCCACAAGAAAAGTTGATAGGCCATGGAGGGGTGGTGATTATGTGAAACTTATCTCCCAAAAGGAGTCTGAATGGATATATAACATGAAGTCCCTAGCACCACAGGGTCTCAATATTGATTTTGAACTGGGCCAATTTCTTTAACCAGCCACCGTTATTAAGTCTTATTATATCCAAAGAACATCAGGGTACTGACCTATTTCGCTATGTCTCCCATCTATACTTACCTTCATTTTACATTACCCCTACCTTTGATAGGAGTTTTCTGTTTATGCACGTATCTGTACACTGTTTGGAGTATCTACTGGCCTCATACTATTGGCCACTGTGGCTGTCAATCATGAACTTTCTGTTTGGAATGGGCTTTGTGATATTTTCCTCCCATTATGTAGATCAGTAATGTGATTGGCTGTCCGAAATCGGTCTACCACAGCTGGAACCAATGAAAGTCCTGGGCAAGCCTACCTATCATAGAGGAGGGCGCTCTTTATAAACTCTACAATTCTGTCACAGACCACCACAACTATTATACTTGAAGAAGCCTGCCAGCGAAACGTGTTGGTTATACACGCTTTATCCTCACCTTTTACCTGCTTTTATTGTGCCACCTCTTTGGAGCGCTCCGAGAAAGTTTCCCATACCACAGCCGCATACGCAGTTTGGATGAAGCCGCGGCCGTGACTTCTCCATTCTACATTACTGTTTAGGTACTGCATCAACACGCTACTACACACTCTGTTGGATACAGTAGAGATCTCGGAAGGAGTCACTACCTCTCCCCCGTCAAGGGTAAGTCCTATCTACGATACTGCCTCCCCGGACTGAGCCTATTAGCTCCACCGTAATTTATGAGGTCATTGCTTGAACAGCCCCTTATGGACAATACAGGGGACTTTCCTGTACCTGTATACCATGAGTAATTTATCTGCCTCTGACATACCAAGAGGCTGAATGGACTATGATCACCTAGCAATATTTGGATCTACCCTTTAATACTTGGTGCTCTGTTATCTGGCGGTCAGATATCTGTTACATTGCATCAGTCTGACTTTGTACTCTGTGGTCTGTGACACATCTCATAGAGACTTTGATTATTGATTATCGTATATTGCATTTTTTATACACTCATGCATGTATGCAAGATCTACACCAGTGAGTGTCATTGAATGGCAAGGCATCCGCCTTTAGAAATACCTGCCTAGCTTATGAGCAATAAAAATTGCTTTACATAGTAACATACATAGTTGATGAGGTTGGAAAAAGACACAAGTCCATCAAGTTCAACCTATTTTGGATCTCCTGCGATCCTGCACTTATATTTGAAATTAATCCAGAGTAAGCAACCGCCAATCTGTTTCAATTGTGAAAATCCCCCCAGACTCAATATTGCAGTCCTATTTTTACCCTATATCCACTACTATCCTTCATTTTAAATTAACGGTCGTATCCCTGGATACACCTTTCCGCTAAAAATTTGTCTAACCCTTTCTTAAACATATCTATTGAATCTGCCATCACAACCTTCCCTGGCAATGAATTCCATATCTTGACTGCCCTTACTGTAAAGAACCCCTTCCTTTGCTGGTTGTGAAATTTCCTCTCCTCTAACCTTAGGGGATGACCACGTGTCCTGTGTATGGTCCTTGGGGTAAAAAGTACCCATGAAAGCTCTCTGTTTTGACCCCTAATGTATTTGTATTTGCTTTCTCTGAAGCTTATATACTTCTGTATTTACTATATCCCATAGCTTCAATACTTATACCTTATAAGGTTTTTTCTATGTTGAGCTACTTGCTGTGGAAGTTTTATACACTGTGAAAATATTCTCCCAAGATTTATTGGTGTTATATTTTTTATTTTTCTGCACCTAGAGGATTGATTTATTTACATATTTGATAGTAGAACAAAAGACAGTACATAGCCTATTTCAGGCTATCTCTATGTGGTCTTACCATTTTTATACCATGGTCTGGGAATGTGAAAGTGTCTCCATTTCAGAGTTTTAATAATCAACAATGATACACACATAAAAATGGACAAATAACTGGAACTGTTTCTTTGTATGAACAGATAAATATTTTCACCATATTATTCAGACCCCCAGTTACCCAGTGGACACCTTTGAACAACATATAATATAGATCCACATTTTAATATAATTTGGCAACTTGTAATTTTGGGCACTTATTAGGCCCATGATGTCAGACACCTGTGAAATGGTAAGCTTTGCCTAGGCCTAGGGAAAGTCACATTTAGTAAAGAAAATCTTTCTGAGCACTACACTTTTATGCTGCAAAACAAAGTATTTAATCTTAGCTTACATTATAACATCAAAATACATTCTTCTGGCCCTGCCTCCTCCACAGTGACCTCCTCCATGGCCTCTTCATCCAAGGTCTCCTCTATTATCACCAGAATTCGGCCCTGGAGTTATCCTCCAGGAGTGGGTAAAGGGCTTGGAAGGGAAGTGGGGAAAGGATCACCTCCTCCTGGGAATCCTCCCTATCTACCTTCTTGGCCTCCTCCCTGTCATCTGTCTGAGCCTCTTCCCTTACCTGTAGATTTTCCCGGTATAGGCAGTGGCTGTGGCATAGGCGTTCTGTTCAGAGAAATATGATACACTAGTTTTTTTTATAGGTTATCTCTGTCTTAAACATATAGAGAGACATCCAAATAAGGTTGCAATGTGAAAATCCAATACCACACACGGAGCATCATTGGCAAAGATACACACCTCTACACCACTTTAATATGGACTTGACCTGGGAGGTTTATATTAATCACATTGTCACGGGCACTAGGAGTCTTTGCCCAGGATATCACCAGATGATGTACTTACCAGAGTAATATAGCTGGTACTATGGTTCTCTGGTAGCAGGGTGACAACGGAACAGGAGAATCAGCAGATGGTGAGAGAATGCTCAAAGAAAGTCTATGACTAGCAGCAACTGGTAATGAGTAGATGAATGTACATGAGGAACCAGATGGACAAGTAAACGTGAGGAGAGTCAGTGGTCTGCGTACAGCAAGTTGTACCACTGCTATAGTGAGGAGGAATGTCCAGGAGTAGCGAGGAGGTAGTGAGAGTCAGTGGTCGGCGTATAGCAAGTTGTACCACTGTCTATAATGAAGGAATGGATTCCAGGTGCAAAGTCAATGGAAGCTATGCATACCGCGGTTCAGGAGAGCAGGCTGTCAGTGAAACGTGCAGGGATACCTGAACGTCTGAACGCCGGCAGGCGGAGAGACCACTGGAGGATGGAAGCGGTAATCCGATTGGTGCAGCGCACGGCAGGTAACCAGTATCAACGGAGCAATACTCAGGAAGCAGTAGTAAGTAAAACTGGAAACATGATGAACACGGGAGAGTTGAGGCTGTCTGGTATCCAGCAGTAGTAGCGGAGGCAGCAGAGGGAAGACACGCTGAACACGGGAGAGTAGAGGCAGTCTGGAGTCCGGTAGTAGAAGCAGATAGGAATCAGTGGAGAGCTGACACGATGAACACAGGAGAGTTGAGGCGGACAGGAATCCGGCAGCAGTAGCAGATAGGAATCAGCTGAGCGCAGGCACGATGAACACAGGAGAGTTGAGGCGGACTGGAATCCGGCAGCAGTAGCAGAAAGGAATCAGCTGAGTGCAGGCACGATGAACACAGGAGAGTTGAAGTGGTCTGGAAACCACAACGTAGTAGACGGGAATCAGCTGGAGCTGAATACACGAGGAAACACAGGAACACCTTCAGAGGCTCATGGGGAATGAGACTCCAAGATCAGGCATCCAGGTAATGATCACAGGTGGTTTAAATAGGGAGGGTTGCCTGACCATCCAATCAATAAAAAGCAACAGGTACTGAAGGTTTAATAAGGGCTGCACATGCGCAGACCCTCAGGATGGCGGACGGCCACGGTTCCTGAACACAGGAGAAATGGCACTCACAGTCCGGTGAGTGACACACATACTGATTCTGAAACATCACTATTCCAGAGCAGGCCTTGTGCTTTGTTCAATCAAGGTTATTGCAAGTCATATTGCTTTGTAAACATTATTCTTCGATTGAAAGATTTATAAGTTTTCAAAATACGTATTAGTGCTGAGTAGCTTTCTGTTATTAGTATGTGACCTTTAGGCTTAATACATTTCTATCTATATGTATTTCTGCACAAGTCTTTTCAAATATTTTGGATAGTTTACATTGCAACATACTTATCTTTGAACAATTCACACAGTTGGCAGGACTTTAAGCGTTAGCTCAAAGATAAAATTTTGTGACCCCCCACAGGCAGTCTAAGGGGACAGCAGGTTGTCCCCCAACTGTGTGGAGACAACGGCACTGACATGCATAGATGATCAGCTGGTGCAGGGGGTGGGCAGGATTGACACCGAAGTTGCCCTAACCACACCACTATCTCCCAGAGATAAATTTCAGATCACAATACATGCACAAAAAAACACTACTGATTACTGTTTTGTTTACATAAATATAAACACACTAACAGCAATAGCTGTTTTTCCCACAAATATACACAAATCAAATTTGTCAGTCTGAATGCAAATAAAACTCCTAAATCCTTTGCACTTATACTGCAACCTAACCAGTCTATTGTAGAATCTGGCCATGGTCTTCAAGATTGCTGAGTATTTCAGAGAAGATCACTTAGAGATTTTAAAAGGATGCCTAGGTAAAAGTCCACTCAAGACACAGATTTGCGGGTTGTTAAATTTATATGGTACAATAATTTTGAACATTTTTTATAGGAGATGACTCCACATATACGCACCAACTTTAATTTTTTTGTTTTAAATGTTGTACTGCTATCTACTAATATTATGCAAAAACTTATAATTTATTGAGTGAAACATAGAAGTTTTTGTTTGTTTGTCCCATCCACTATGTTGGCTGAAGATACAGATACAGTGGAAGAAGAGGAGGTGGTGGAGGCCCGTGATGTGGAAGAGACAAAGATGGATGTGGAAGCAGGAGGCATTGGCCAGCCTTCCAACGTACAAGATTTCTTTCATAAAATGCTCCAATGAAATCAATTCCTAGAAAACATCACCCATGACATCAGCACAAATCAAACCCATCTCCTTCACACTTTCCAACAAATTGGCACTACCATGACCAGTTTCTCCAACCTCATTGCTTTATATGCCAGGACTAACCCTCCTGTCCCAATCCCACATGTTTCCTCTCCTTCCCATATGCCACATTTCCCCACTCCTACTCTTCTGCCAAATTTCTCTCCCCTGGCCCCTATGCCCCAAGTTTTCCATTGGTATTCTCCCCAACTTTACCCTTCTTATCCTCCACACTTTAACCTCTTTGTCCTCCTCAGGTTTAACCTCAGTATCCTCCACAAAATTGCCATAACTATCCTTCCCAAGTTTACCACATAGCCTCACTGCCATCTCCAGTCCCAGTGCCATCTCCAGCCTTACTGTCTGTTGTCCCACTGCCCTCTGCTGCTCCAGTAAACAGAAGTCAGCTACTAATGTCAGCCAAGGGGGCAAATGATTCTACAAGTACACCTTAATGCAAAGAGTGTTAATCTTTTAGAAAAATATAAAGTGTCCCATCCGCGCTCAAAATAAACTGATAACAATTGAATAAATAGTTGATGTCCTAATGGATATTCTAACCTTAAGTGAAACACCTGCAAGTACAATGATCTAATGCAAACACAACAGTAGGTTCTCTGTATGGGTATAAAGAACACTTTGTGTAAACACTGAAAACAATAATATAATGTCTGAATGGTCCACAGAGGAATCACAAAATAACAGTCTCAGGTAGAAAAAACAGATGTATCACCATTATTGACTTAATCTTGAGGTTATTCGTAATAAAGTGTCCCAATGAAAATTTGATGTAGACTGTTCCTTGGGGAGTTCTTGTCGTGTAATTGTATGGTTCAAGAAATACTGCAAGTAGACAGTGTCACGGGCACTAGGAGTCTTTACCCAGGGATCACCAGATGGTAGGCTTACCAGAGCAATGTAGATGGTAATAAGGTACTCTGGTAGCTGGGTGATCACGGAACATGAAATGATGACCGATGAGATGCTCAGGAAAGTCTATGACTAGCAACACTGGTAATACTGAGGTAATGATACACAAGGAACTGTATGGACAAGGACACGTGAAGGTAGTCAGTGGTCTGCGATAGCAAGTTGTACCACTGCTATAGTGAGGAGGAATGTCCAACAGAAACAAGGAGGTGATGAGAGTCAGCGGTCTGCGGGTAGCAAGTTGTACCGCTGTCTGAGTGAAGGAATGGAATCCAAGTGGAGGTATCCAGGTAGTCAGTGGTCTGCGGTAGCAAGTTGTACCACTGCTATGTGAGAGGATAATGGAACAGGTGATACCGGAAACAGGGATCAGTGGTCTGACATCAGCAAGTTGTACACTGCATATATATGTGAGGAGGTGCACGGGGAAAGACTGCAACACAGGATATACACAGGCACCTTATACACGATCCACAGTAATATGCACAATATAGGTATATATATATATGTAAATGACTGATCAGGTCTGCAATCTAGAAAGTCTCTTGAAGTAGTCCAGCACAATGATAACACAGTCAATGATGGCAATAGACTCAGCGGATAGCAGACTCCAGAGAGAACCAAACACAGTCCAGCAAGATATGCAATACACAGCACAGTCAATGAGAAGTATGCATACCGTGGTTCAGCAGTAGCAGTCAGATGGGATTGCAGCGGTACCTGAGCGGCTGGAGACCGACTGGATAGGAAGTCCCTGGATAGGAGAAGCAGCGGTCTAGCAGGTGCAGCGCACAGGTGAGTAGACCGACAGGGACACGAATCCACAGGAGTCAGCAACACGTGGAACTGGACTCATGGGAAACCCAGGAGAATGGAGATGATCCAGCAGAGGGTAGTAGAAGAGATACAAATCCAATGCTGACAGGAGGGTAGAGGCCAGTGGAACACGTGAAGGCGTGGAGAGTGGATCAGCAGGAGATGGACGATAGCGCTGACCACAGCGGCAGGACTCAGCGGCACACGGAGGTAACCAGTAGCAACCACAGGAACCAACAGCGATGGGAAACAGGAGTGCAGCGCAGGGCAGGAGCTGTAGATCACGAAGTGTAGCAGATGGTAATGAAAAGCGGCAGTCTCGAGGAAGCCACAGCAAAGATGAGATGAGAGTGTAGTGCACGGAGGCAGCGGATAGTAATCAGCTGGCAGTCACGATGTTGAACACAGGCGAGTTGCAAGCAGGAGACTGTAGTGCACAGAGGCAGCGGATAGTAGTCAGCTGGCAGTCACGATGTTGAACACAGGCGAGTTGCAAGCAGGAGACGGTAGTGCACAGAGGCAGCAGATAGTAGTCAGCTGGCAGTCACGATGTTGAACACAGGCGAGTTGCAAGCAGGAGACTGTAGTGCACAGAGGCAGCGGATAGCAGTCAGCTGGCAGTCACGATGTTGAACACAGGCGAGTTGCAAGCAGGAGACTGTAGTGCACAGAGGCAGCGGATAGAAATCAGCAAACAGACTTGATGAGAAGCAGGTGAGTGAGGTAAAAGCTGGAGTACACGGAGGCAGCGGATAGCAATGAGTAAACAGTCACATTGATATAAAATAACGTTGAAGTGGTGTAGAAGACTGTAGTGCACGGAGGCAGCGGATAGGAATCAGCAAACAGTCATGATGATACAGTTGATGGTAGAAGTGGTATGGAACCACAGTAGTAGAAGTGGTTTGGAAACCACAGGAATCAGCAGCACTGAATACACAAGTAATACAGGAACACCTTCAGAGACTCATGAGGAATGAGACTCCAAGATCAGGCAACGTGGTAGTGACCACAGGTGCTTAATATAGGGAGGTTGCCTGATCTGCCAATTAAGTTAAAGGGGTATACACTGAAGTATAGAAAAGGGCTGCGCATGCGCAGACCCTCAGGATGGTGGACGGCCACGGTTCCTAAATGTCCGGGAAGAGGCACTCACGGTCCGGTGAGTGACAGTACCCCCCCTTTTAAAGGTGGGCACAGAACGCCTGGAACCGGGCTTGTCCGGATTTTTGGAGTAAAACTTCTTCAAAAGGGCAGGAGCATTAAGATCTTCAGCTTTGATCCAAGAGCGCTCCTCAGGACCAAAGCCCTTCCAATGAACGAGGAAGTGGAGGACTCCTCGCGAAATTTTTGCATCTAGTACCTCGGTAATCTCAAAATCCTCCTCCTGATGGACTTGAACTGGCTGTGGAGCTGAGGGAGGAGTTGAAAAACGGTTGATAATAAGAGGTTTGAGCAAAGATACATGGAAGGCATTAGAAATCCGAAGACTCTTAGGAAGAAGGAGTTTCACACATACTGGATTGATAACTTGAATGATCCTATATGGACCAATAAAACGAGGGGCGAATTTCATGGATGGAACCTTCAAACGAATATTTTTTGTGGATAACCAGACACGATCTCCAATTTTTAGTGGTGGAATAGCCCGCCTCTTCTTATCAGCGAAAGATTTATATTTGACAGATGTCTTCTTTAAACAGGTTCTAACCTGAGACCAGATATTTTTAAAGGTCTGACAAACAGTCTCCACCGCAGGAACTTGGGTGGGCGGGAGGGCAGGAAATTCCGGAAAAGACGGATGGTGACCGTAAACCACAAAGAATGGAGTTTTGGATGATGACTCATGGTACATGTTGTTATGGGCGAACTCAGCCCAAGGGAGTAACTCTACCCAGTTGTCTTGATTGGCTGATGAAAATATCCTTATAAAAGTCTCAAGATCTTGATTGACACGTTCGGTTTGTCCATTGGATTGCGGATGGTAAGAAGATGAGAGTGCTAATCGTATGCCCAAGGTTTTACAAAGGGCTCGCCAGAATCTGGACACGAATTGTACTCCTCTATCAGACACAATCTCAGATGGACATCCATGGATACGGAAGATCTCTTTAATGAAATGTTCAGCCAGGATGGACGAGGAAGGCAAACCAGACAGAGGGATGAAATGAGCCATCTTCGAAAATCTGTCCACTACCACCCAAATAGTATTATGGTTCTTACTAGGTGGTAAGTCAGTAACGAAATCCATACTAATATGGGTCCATGGTTTGGACGGAATGGGTAGTGGTCGCAGCAACCCTGCTGGGGTTCTGCGGGAGGATTTGAATTGCGAACATAATTCACAGGAAGCAATGAACTCTTTGACGTCTCTCCTCATTGAAGGCCACCAGTAACTTCGAGAGAGGATCTCAAAAGTCTTGTGTTCACCGGCGTGTCCAGAAAAACGAGAGGCATGGAACCACGAAAGGATTTTCCTCCTTAAAGTAGAAGGCACGAGGGTCTTCCCAAATGGTAGCGTTTTGGTGGATGAAGCAGCCAGTGAGATACATTTGGGGTCTAGAATGGTATGGTTGGAAACCTCTTCAATATCAGAGGACGTAGCAAAGGCTCTAGATAAGGCATCAGCTTTTTTGTTCTTGGCAGCTGGTTTGAAGGTAATTATTAATTCAAAACGGGAAAAGAAAAGAGACCATCTTGCTTGACGAGGGTTCAAGCATTGGGCAGACTGGAGATATGACAAGTTCTTATGATCCGTGAAGATCGTCACCGGATGGCGAGCTCCCTCCAACAAGTATCTCCATTCCTCTAATGCGGCTTTGATAGCCAGTAATTCCTTGTCTCCGATGGTATAATTCTTCTCTGCGGGTAGGAGACCCCGAGAATAGAAGGCACAAGGGTGGAATTTTTGCTGTTCCGAGCGTTGGGAGAGAATAGCTCCTAAGCCCACATTAGAGGCATCTACTTCTAGGAAAAAAGGGAGTGTCACATCAGGCTGACGAAGGATTGGAGCCGAAGAGAAGGACTCTTTTAATGTTTGAAAGGCTTGAATAGCCTCAGTAGACCATTGCTTAGGATTAGCCCCTTTACGAGTCAGGGCCACAATAGGAGATGCAATGGAAGAAAAATCTTGAATGAAGCGTCTATAGTAATTGGCAAAACCTAAAAAACGCTGGATGGCACGAAGAGTAGTTGGCTGGGGCCAATGTAGTACAGCATTTACTTTGTCAGGATCCATCTTCAGACCAACTCCGGAAACAATATACCCCAAGAATGGAATCTGGGGTAATTCGAATGAACATTTTTCTAATTTACAGAACAATGAATTTTTCCGTAGCCTGGAGAGGACTTCTGCCACATGTTGGTGGTGAGAAGGCAGGTCCTGTGAAAAAATCAATATGTCGTCCAGGTAGACGACGACACATACATATAATAAGTCCCGAAAAATCTCATTAATGAAGCCCTGAAAAACAGCGGGGGCATTACATAGCCCGAAAGGCATTACCAGATATTCGTAATGCCCGTCTCTGGTGTTAAACGCCGTCTTCCATTCGTCACCGGAACGGATTCTGATTAAATTGTAAGCACCACGAAGATCCAACTTAGTAAAAATACGGGCTCCCTTGATGCGGTCAAATAGCTCAGTGATCAACGGAATGGGATACCGGTTCTTGATAGTAATGGCATTGAGTCCACGAAAATCTATACAAGGGCGTAATGATCCATCCTTCTTTTTGACAAAGAAGAACCCAGCTCCAGCGGGCGAGGTGGAAGGTCGAATGAACCCACGCTGGAGGTTCTCCCGTATATATTCAGATGTAGCTTGAGTTTCAGGTAACGAGAGTGGATAGACCCGGCCTCTGGGAGGAGTCTTGCCAGGAAGAAGATCAATCGGACAATCCCAAGAACGATGAGGAGGAAGACGTTCAGACTGAGCTTTATCAAAAACATCGGTAAATGAAGCATATTGAGGAGGGAGTCCCGGTGAAATAGCTGAAATGGAAGCTTGCTGTACCTTGAGAGGAATGACTTGGGAAAGGCAATGATGGTGACATTCAGGCCCCCAAGACGTGACTTGAGGGGTGCGCCAGTCAATCTGGGGAGAGTGACACTGAAGCCATGGAAGGCCTAGGACAATCGGACTTGTAGTAACAGGAAGAATTAAAAACGATATCTCTTCATGATGCAGAGCACCAATCTGAAGGGTTACTGGAGACGTACTCTGGGTGATGAGACCGTTGATGAGACGTGATCCATCGATAGCCGTCACAGTAATGGGAGTTTTTAAGGTAATCATTGGTAGAGACCATTGATTAACTAACGATTTGGAAATAAAATTTCCTGCTGCTCCGGAATCAATCAATGCCTGTGACTCAAAGGTCTTGGTAGCAAAGGAAATAGTCACATCAAAAGCGCAGACTTTAGATTTCATAGACGATGGAGAGGACTCCAGGGACCCTAACTTCACCTCTCCAGAACTAGTTAGGGCCTGGCATTTCCCGATCTCTTAGGGCAGGAGCTGAGGACATGAGTGGAATCAGCACAATAGATACAGAGTCTATTCTTGACTCTTCGTTTCCTCTCCTCAGAAGATAACTTGGAACGTCCAATCTCCATGGGAATCACAGCGGGTGACACTGGACGAAATTGAGGGTTAGAGCGAAAAGGTGCTTTAGCAGAAGTCGTTTTCTCAGCCTCTCTTTCACGAAATCTCATATCAACACGATGGCATAGAGAGATCAAATCTTCAAGTGACGAAGGAAGCTCTTGGGTAGTCAGTGCATCTTTAATTTTATCGGAAAGCCCCTGCCAGAAGGCGGCAACTAGGGCTTCAGTGTTCCACTGAAGTTCAGAGGCTAAGATCCTAAATTGAATGACGTACTGGCCTACAGTATGAGATCCTTGTCGCAGACGGAGGATGCTGGAAGCAGCGGAGGTCACACGACCTGGTTCATCGAACACACTTCGGAATGTAGAAATGAATTTGGCACTATCTTGTAATATTGGATCGTTCCTCTCCCACAGAGGGGAGGCCCAAGCCAGGGCTTGTCCTGAAAACAAAGAGATAATATAGGCCACTCTGGAACGATGGGTAGAAAAATTTTGAGGTTGGAGCTCAAAATGGACTGAACATTGGTTAAGGAAACCCCTACAAGTTTTGGGGTCTCCATCGTACTTTGACGGAGTAGGCAGGTGAAGCGTGGAAGCTATAGACACCTGGGATGGCAATGGGGAAACGGAGGAAAGCACAGGAGCTTCAGTAGTAGCTGTCACAGTCTGTCCAGATGTTCCTTGGGAGGTTAATGACTGATAACACTGAAGTAACAGCTGTTGGCGGGCATCCTGTTGCTCCACACGGCTAACCAGATGTTGCAGCATCTCTTTGGCGGTAGGTTCCACATCTGGGTCTGTCATGGCCTGATCTTACTGTCACGGGCACTAGGAGTCTTTACCCAGGGATCACCAGATGGTAGGCTTACCAGAGCAATGTAGATGGTAATAAGGTACTCTGGTAGCTGGGTGATCACGGAACATGAAATGATGACCGATGAGATGCTCAGGAAAGTCTATGACTAGCAACACTGGTAATACTGAGGTAATGATACACAAGGAACTGTATGGACAAGGACACGTGAAGGTAGTCAGTGGTCTGCGATAGCAAGTTGTACCACTGCTATAGTGAGGAGGAATGTCCAACAGAAACAAGGAGGTGATGAGAGTCAGCGGTCTGCGGGTAGCAAGTTGTACCGCTGTCTGAGTGAAGGAATGGAATCCAAGTGGAGGTATCCAGGTAGTCAGTGGTCTGCGGTAGCAAGTTGTACCACTGCTATGTGAGAGGATAATGGAACAGGTGATACCGGAAACAGGGATCAGTGGTCTGACATCAGCAAGTTGTACACTGCATATATATGTGAGGAGGTGCACGGGGAAAGACTGCAACACAGGATATACACAGGCACCTTATACACGATCCACAGTAATATGCACAATATAGGTATATATATATATGTAAATGACTGATCAGGTCTGCAATCTAGAAAGTCTCTTGAAGTAGTCCAGCACAATGATAACACAGTCAATGATGGCAATAGACTCAGCGGATAGCAGACTCCAGAGAGAACCAAACACAGTCCAGCAAGATATGCAATACACAGCACAGTCAATGAGAAGTATGCATACCGTGGTTCAGCAGTAGCAGTCAGATGGGATTGCAGCGGTACCTGAGCGGCTGGAGACCGACTGGATAGGAAGTCCCTGGATAGGAGAAGCAGCGGTCTAGCAGGTGCAGCGCACAGGTGAGTAGACCGACAGGGACACGAATCCACAGGAGTCAGCAACACGTGGAACTGGACTCATGGGAAACCCAGGAGAATGGAGATGATCCAGCAGAGGGTAGTAGAAGAGATACAAATCCAATGCTGACAGGAGGGTAGAGGCCAGTGGAACACGTGAAGGCGTGGAGAGTGGATCAGCAGGAGATGGACGATAGCGCTGACCACAGCGGCAGGACTCAGCGGCACACGGAGGTAACCAGTAGCAACCACAGGAACCAACAGCGATGGGAAACAGGAGTGCAGCGCAGGGCAGGAGCTGTAGATCACGAAGTGTAGCAGATGGTAATGAAAAGCGGCAGTCTCGAGGAAGCCACAGCAAAGATGAGATGAGAGTGTAGTGCACGGAGGCAGCGGATAGTAATCAGCTGGCAGTCACGATGTTGAACACAGGCGAGTTGCAAGCAGGAGACTGTAGTGCACAGAGGCAGCGGATAGTAGTCAGCTGGCAGTCACGATGTTGAACACAGGCGAGTTGCAAGCAGGAGACGGTAGTGCACAGAGGCAGCAGATAGTAGTCAGCTGGCAGTCACGATGTTGAACACAGGCGAGTTGCAAGCAGGAGACTGTAGTGCACAGAGGCAGCGGATAGCAGTCAGCTGGCAGTCACGATGTTGAACACAGGCGAGTTGCAAGCAGGAGACTGTAGTGCACAGAGGCAGCGGATAGAAATCAGCAAACAGACTTGATGAGAAGCAGGTGAGTGAGGTAAAAGCTGGAGTACACGGAGGCAGCGGATAGCAATGAGTAAACAGTCACATTGATATAAAATAACGTTGAAGTGGTGTAGAAGACTGTAGTGCACGGAGGCAGCGGATAGGAATCAGCAAACAGTCATGATGATACAGTTGATGGTAGAAGTGGTATGGAACCACAGTAGTAGAAGTGGTTTGGAAACCACAGGAATCAGCAGCACTGAATACACAAGTAATACAGGAACACCTTCAGAGACTCATGAGGAATGAGACTCCAAGATCAGGCAACGTGGTAGTGACCACAGGTGCTTAATATAGGGAGGTTGCCTGATCTGCCAATTAAGTTAAAGGGGTATACACTGAAGTATAGAAAAGGGCTGCGCATGCGCATACCCTCAGGATGGTGGACGGCCACGGTTCCTAAATGTCCGGGAAGAGGCACTCACGGTCCGGTGAGTGACAGACAGTGTACAAAACCTCAAACAAAGCAGATGTTAGGGTCAAAAGACCCAATTAAAACAGGTTAAAAATAACTGGTCATATATTAAACAACCTCATATGAGTCTATCAACCATATATAAATGTATGATGGCCCAAAAATCAGTAATCTTGTTCTCAAATATCAATTAAAAAACTTTAATATAATTGAAATTAAAACGTCATCATTCACATCGTTCCTGTATAAACAATAATAATAGTACAAATGCTAATTCACACTATCAAAGTATTGGTTGTTAAATCTTATCAGATTGCTATCACTTGCACAACAAATAATCGCTGTCCAAAGAACACAAGTAATGTGGCATACTGCGTATACAGAATATATAAAGGTCCTCTATCACATGCAGGGTGACGGATCTGTATAAATGGCTCACTATAGGTGTTGTAAGAGACCAAAGATAAAAACTCCTTAACCGCTGTGTTCTTGTTGTGCATTGAGGAAGTCCGGGGGTCACGTGCGTTCCACTGTGGACCGCACGTACGCAACTTCCTGTCTATGCGATTGTGGAGAATCAATGGGAGTGTAGTAACCAACACGTTTTATCTCATAGGGAAGACTTTTTAAGGTTGTTAATCTCTTGCAAAGGTGGTAAACCTACCATTTATAACTTCAGTGTATACCACTATATTTAGGACATCAAAGGGTTACTTAAATAATGATGTGATAGACAATAGTACCTATATAGTTTGATTCAATATGCAGTGCTGTTTTTTCATGTAGCACA
This sequence comes from Mixophyes fleayi, assembly GCF_038048845.1. Lineage (NCBI taxonomy): Eukaryota > Metazoa > Chordata > Amphibia > Anura > Limnodynastidae > Mixophyes > Mixophyes fleayi. Next base: position 155,441,904 of record NC_134402.1, read on the forward strand.
CAAATACTTGATAGCTTATTTCTACACTGAAATTTAAAGTTGATATTTGTGTGCTACATGAAAAAACAGTCAGTATTTAACTTATGTGCAAAACAGAATACTAATTTGCACCCCTTGCATCGTAACATAGTTTTTCCAGGAGACTTAAATAAGAAGTTTCTTAAGTTAAGATCCTTAATGAATCAGGCCCTAGGTTACTATAGTAACTGTACACATACGAATGACATATGTACAGAGCAGAAACACTTGGAAAACAGACAATAATGTTCTTTAATTGTCCATAGTCAAAAAGATTTTAATTCAAATTATTTGTAGCTGCTATGTTGACCTGTCAATATTATAATACCTAATCACATGAAATAAATCAAAAAGTTAAAATTAAATTAAATTGTAACAATTCTATCAAAAAAGATGTATGCCAGAAGATAGTGCTTAATACCAATAATAAGGACATTTATAAATAAGCCAAAATAATACAGAGGTTAAAAACACTATAGATATTATCTCGATTAAGGCAAAATATTCAAAAATAAATATCATACAATAGTACCAAAAAAGATATTATATTCTAAGTGAAATATACCACATCTTTAATAGAATCTTAACATTTGGGTTTGTATGTACCTATAACGAATCATTAAACAGACATAAATATCCATTAAAATATAAAAAGAATATAACAGAAAAATCAGAAAGATCAGCAGACAATAAACTCCATAAAGACCTATATCAATTAGATGTTATTCAATTCCATTGTCATTAAGACCTTGAGTCAATAATGTCTTAAGTCTAAAAATCCAGGAGGCTTCTCTTTTGTAGGAGAGTGAATTAATCACCTCTTCTTTTCATAATACCTATTTCTTCTGTTGTCATGGTTTTTAGTGAATCAGAATAACTCTTTTGAAATAAATTGACATGTTTAGGCTATGTGTTTTGACATTTTTAAGGATACTGCGTTGATGTTCTTAAAAAACCTGTATGTAAAGGTCTTAGTGTCCAGCGTCCAACATTTTGGATACCACACCCACAATTGATAAGATATACAACAAAATTGGACTAACCGTCCAAATTTTTTTCAATTAAAAATATTTAATTGGACATAAAGGAGACATAACACAACATTAATGGTCTGCATGTTCTCCTAGTTTTTCTTCATAATATCTATCTCTACTTCCACTGTTTTAATCAACCTCGGTGCCAACCATTCTTTCAATCTCCAAGCTCTCTTAAAAACTATCTACATCTTTCTTAGCTTGTTCCTCTTTAGGGGACTGATCTAATAGATCTTTACAGTCTCATATTTCAACCATATTTGTTCAGAATATGTTCAGGGTAACCTTGCTTAGTAAAGGATTGATATAAAATATTGGTATGTTTCCGAAAGTCCTCCATAGTGGAACAGTTTCTCCTCAAGCGAAGGAACTGGAGTTTTTTATTTTTCCACTCCTTGGTATGGACATTTTTATAGTGAAGATAATTATAGGAGTCAATAATAAGGTTTCTGTAGCAATAAGATCTCTCTTTACCGACAGCGTGATATCTAGGTAGTTAATACGTGTATAGCTATGGTCATTAGTGAACCGTAAATCAAAATAATTGTTATTTAAATAAGCCAAAAAGGAAGAAATAGATAAATTATCCCCATCCCAAATGAAAACCAGATAATCAATATACATGCCATAGAGAAGAAAGTGGAACCCCATGTGTGCTGCTCCTTAAACAGCCCCATGTAGAGGTTCGCAAAGCTTGGAGTGAACCTAGTTCCCATGGCAGTGCCAAGTGATTGTAAATAAAATTGTGATTCAAACAAAAATAATTATGTTTCAAAATAAAATTGATAGATAATAAAATTAGGTCACACATCTTATATTCCATACAAGTATCTTGCAAAAAATATACCTTTTTGTGCGGAATATTTGAGTATTTAGCCTTGACATCACACATCAGGAATTGATACGTATACTTCCAATTTACAGTTTCTTTCAATTGTAAAAAATGAGTAGTGTCCTTTATGTGTATTTTCAAAGAAAAAACAAAACCTTGTAGCTATAAATCCACAAAATTAGACAAATTACTTGTGAGTAAACCGACACCTGAAATTATAAGTCTCCTGGGAGGTATTGTGAGTGATTTATAGATTTTAGGTAAGTGATAATAAGTAGGTACCACAGGATAGTGTGTAAACAAAATAGTCTACTTAGATATCACGCCGTCAGCAAGGGCCTCATCTAATAAATATTTAAGTTCTTGTTGGTTATACAGAGATGGATCTTAGTCCAATTTGATGTATAATGGTGCATTATTCAGTTAATTAATGGCTTCTAAATGACCTTCCCCCTTGCCCGCTGGCTTGAAGATAATATCTTAAGAGCCTTCGTCTCCTCTAGAGTCAGATTGTCATTGAATGTTTCCTTAGATACCCTATTGCACAGAATCTAAAAATCTTACATCCTACTTTTATAAAAGTTTTCTCTATAGGGGCCCTAAAACTGTAAAGGATAGAAATTAGATCTATTCTTAAAAGCCTTAGACTATGTTGGTTTATAAACACCATATAGATTGACGGTTAATGTCTGTTCAATTTCCAAACTTTCCTCTCTCAGAGATTCTAATTCTCTCAATGTTTAAATGTTTATTTTTCTTTACTGGTTTATAAAAAAGTTTGTAGTTTAAAAAACAATTGTGTGTGTTTTATTTCTTCTAAGCAAATGTGTAATAATGAAATATATTTGTTAGTAAAAATATGTGATATGCAGGTTGATGAGGTAATGCAGTGAAAGAGTTAATATTATCTAATTCTCAGGAAACATCAGTGTTTAGGTGTAATAAGGTCTATTATGGTCATTTAGATTTGAACTAAAGCTACAAAAACAATACCAATTCGAAAAAAAAACAACAATTACGCTTCAGTGACTTACTACCCTATTCACATCAGAACGTAATACTCAGATACACTTGGATTTGAATGCGGGCATATATACATACAAGTAATGGGCTCTTTTCAAAAACACAAGTTGCATCAAAGTTACTTGGCCCGTTCCACAGTGAATCTTGTTAACTTTCATTGGTAGCAGCAACCATTACCCCAGCTGTTAATTCAGCAGTGTCAGTAAAGTAGTTCAACTACTCCACCAACCATATGAGTTCCATACCATTTGGGCTTCAGTTTGTTTGTCTTTGGTAGAGATTATTATTATTATTATTATTATTATTATTATTATCTTTTATTTATGAGCCACCACAAAGGGTCCGCAGCGTTGTACATAGAGTATGGGATAACAGTACAGGGTAACAATACATGGCGTACAGGGTAGTACAAAAACAAAGTGCAGTAAAAACAAAGTTCAATAAATATAGACAAAGGGCAATAAATATAAGTCGAAGTACCAACTAGGCAGAGAAAGATGCATAGGGCAAGGAGGTAAAAGTGAACTTCAGTGTACAGATAGAATGGGAAGGGAAAGAGGGAGGAGGGGAGTGAGTGAGGGGTTGAGCCTGTGTCCAGTAGTGATGGTGTCACTTACAGGATCAGGGCAGAGATGGAGAAGCGGAGGCATTGGAAAAGAGGAGATAGGGGGAAGTCAAGTGACGAAATGGAGATAAGAGACAAGGAGCCGGAGGCAAAGGTAAGCAAGAGAAGGAGGACAAGAGAAAAAAGGGCCCTGCTCTAAGGAGCTTATAATCTAAGAAGATGGGGGTCATGCTCTTTTTTCTTTATTAAAAGAGACCCCAGACAATGTGTGTACTAAAAGCATATTTTAAAGATAACCTGGATTTGGTTACTGTGATCTCTGGTGATTCAATGTGATAGATCTTCATGAAACCACTAGAGCCAACATCTTATATATAAAAATCATTGGTCTGTTTGTCCGTCTGGTTATGCATTCAGATACCCCTGCACTGATTGGGATAAAACCAATGCGAGGTGGCCCAGTTGGATACTGGCCAGGTTTTAGGGAGTTTAGGGTCCCAGTTGGACATCCCGTTGGTGTATTTTGAATAGAACTTTGGGGAGCCTGTTTTGTGCATTGCACTGGATGGATTTGGATGAAAACGTCACAGACTTTTAACATTGGATCCCAAAAGACATACTAGGGGGTTAAGGTCCCAGTTGGACCTCCCGTTGGTGTACGCTTGGCAGAACTTTGACCCGGGGAGCCTGTTCTGTACAACTGGATGGATTTGGATGACATTTAATATAAAAACAAAAACGACACTGGCCAGCCACCTCATAAGTGTGTTGGAAGAGCTGCTAAGCTGCTAACTATTTTTAAAAGGTTGACAGTTACATTCAACTCATTGATAACTTAATAACTTGAAGATTTAAACCTGGGCATGGCTGGGTACTTCAGTAAGTCTTGCTGATAAAAACTGTAAGGAAGACAAAAAAATTAGAATTAAAATCATGGTGATTATTAGGGCCTGATCAACTAATAGGTTGATCAGACTTCAGCCCAGGGTGCTGGATCCTAGGGGTCTTGGTGCCACTGGAATTTCCAATTTTTTTCCCCTGTGTTATTTTTTTTTTGTAATATCGGCAGCAGGGCTGTCTGGAATCATTGGTGCTGGCCTTTGTCTAAAGGGGTCTACCCTAACAGTCAATATTGCATGGCAGGCAGCTGATTGCAGTCTATCAATGTGGCCACGGTTCTTAGTCTGGTCTCAAGAAAAGCATTACTACATCTCATTAGACATAACTAAGAACCACACTAACAGCAATTGGATTTGCTGCCAGGTTGATCACTGATCATTGAAAATTGCTGCTGAAGCCTAGAGAGGAAGAGAGAAGAGCAGGTCCTGATCAAAGAAGATTGCTGCTGGGGTGTAAGATAAGTGACATGTGCTGGTAACATGAAATTGCGTGGGGAGGGGGTGGAATAAACTGTCTGGAGAACAATGGAATAGCTGAGTTAGGGGTCATAAATTAGCCACTGGTGGTTGATTAATTGGCTGAAGAGGGTGATGAATTAGCTAGGGTGGGTAATCAACTGGTTGGGGGGTCATGAATTGTCTGCTGGGGTTTGATGAAATGGTTGAGGGAGGTAATGAAATGGCTGGGGACGTAATGAAATGGTTGGGGGATGGTGACATGTCTAAATGTTATTGAAATTGCACAGGTCATGAAATGGCTCTTTGGGGCGGTGCTAGTTAGCATATCAATGCTGACTACATGATGATTCGAAGGGCTCCATAGCGACGATGCCGACTATTCTTGAAAGCGACTTGAAGCAATGACGAAGAAGTAAGAAGCCAGCTGTTGTTCATGATGTCAGTCACCATGGCGACGGGATTAATAAGCAAAACTGAATTTGAATACCTATACATTAAATTTCCAAGAATACCGGTCATCTACCAGCTGCCTAAAATTCAGAAGTCCCTTGAGCATCCACCAGGGAGACCGATTGTGTCAGGGATTCAATCGCTTACCACCAATTTATCAGAATACATAGACTTCTTCCTGCAACCGATAGTCACAAGACAGAAGAGTTATTTACGGGACACCAGTCACGTACTAGAGGTACTGAGGAACATCAAATGGGAAACCAATTACACTCTAGCCACGTGCGACGTGACTTCTCTATATACAGTCATTGAGCACAATGCAGGTTGTATACATGTCAGAAACATTCTTACTCATGACGGCAACATTCCAGCTGAACAGATTAATTTTATCATGGAAGGTATTACCTTCACTTTAACCCATAACTATTTCTGGTCAGAGGGGAAATTCTACAGGCAGGTTCGCGGGACAGCAATGGGCGCGAAGTTGTGGCTGAATGGGAGAACCAAAACATCTGGACCAACAACCCATTCTCCCAGCATATTCTCCTCTAGCTCAGGTTCATAGATGACATATTGTTCATCTGGACAGGCAGCAAGATCGATCTTGACCTGTTCCTGATCTACATCAATCGTAACAACCTCAATCTTCAGTTTACAGCTAATTACAGCGACAATTCAGTTCCTTTCCTCGATCTATAAATCTATATTGAAAACAACACCATTGAGACAAGAACTTTCTTCAAAGCAGTAGACTCCAATTCGTACATTCCTTTAAGTAGTAGCCATCATAGAAATTGGATACGAAACATACCCAAGGGACAATTCACAAGACTACGAAGAAACTGCTCTAAGCTTGAACAATTTGATGAACAAGCATCTGTCCTTAAGGAACGCTTTCAAGAAAGGAACTACAACTCAGAAGTTGTACAGCATGCCGAACACCAAATCAGAAGTACCAATAGAGAAATGCTTTTGGCTAAGCGAAACGAAGAGAACACAAAAGGAAACCTATCTGAGGAAATTCCGTTTATCTCAAAATTCAACCGAGATTCGAAAAAAGTGGAACAAATCTTTTCTAAACATTGGCACACCCTACTAGGGGATGAAAAACTGAATGACTTACTTCCAACTAAACCCAAATTTATTTATACTCGAGCCAACAACCTCAAACAACAATTTGTGTATAGCACTATTCCTCCCAGCAAAGGAACTTGGCTAGGGGAGAAAGTTCAGGGCTTCTATCATTGTAATAGATGCCAAGCTTGTAAAACCCGCAATGTACGAAATACCAAATCTACGACTACCTTTTCATCTTCAAGTACGTGAGAAGTACATACCATCAGCAGTAAGATCACTTGTGATTCCAAATATGTTATCTACCTACTACAGTGCCCTTACAGTCTACAGTATGTAGGAAGGACTATTAGAAAGCTGCACGTACGCATGAGCGAGCACCAGAGGAATATCAAAAATGGTTTTGCAAACCATAGTGTATCTGAACATTTTCTCAACCACCACGAAGTAAATAGATTATGGAGAGGGGGAGACCATATTAGATCTATTTCACAAGAAGAATCAAAGTTTATTTTCAATCTGCAGACTCTAACCCCAAAGGGACTAAATATCGATTTTGAATTAAATCATTTTCTATAATACCATCTATATGAAATGAACGTAGATTTAGTTTGCCTGTCCTTTTGTTTATTTATCCCTGGCTTTACCTGAATTTTCCTCTTTTACTACCTGATCATTTATTCATCCACAACCTGTTTGACCAATTAGAAAATTACTTTATTCTCTGCATGTTCCTGGATTGGTTCCACAACCAGTCCATCATTTACCCGACCAATGGGGAAGCTGCCCAGGAAGAACCAATTATGTGGCTTTTTCCTGCATAAACACTTTTAAAAAAAGTGGAGCCTTCACTACACGACTTATCTTTCCTGAAAAAGCAGTAAGCGGAACGCGTAGGAAAACAAGAGGACAGCTGTTATCCGAAGCTCTGCCTGCAATTTCAGTACCGAGTCTGGAACAGCGCCCGTCCCTCTACTATTACCTTTAAGCCGCATGCGCCACTGGATGTTAGCCGCGGCCGCGACTACACCATTGTTTGGAGGCTCCAGCTACCGTCGGCATCCGGAGATCATCTCGGGAGGACGTAGCAGCGATTTAACCCCATAGGGGTAAGTGACATTTATCCACACTTCTTGAAGCAGACTGCATTCCCATTATATTGCTTGTTACATCGATGCATATTGGGAGTATCACAACTCTGCTGCAGCTCTAGGACAATGGAGCCAACCCTCATTTACTATGATGTGCCGAATTACACTCCATTTATCCTGTTTCTGATGGGAAACAGGGCCAGTTTGTCTTTCTAGAGACTGTGAACTTATTAACCTTTTATATTGACCTTGGATATTGGGACTCACTTTACCTAATCAGCTACCTGGGACATTTTGTGTCCAATTATATAGGACTATTGCTGATTATATAGGTTTGAGCCGTGTGACGATTATGTCTCTATATGCCTGTTTTTTATGACATGTTTGTTTATACAGGTTGCAATCTTACATTGTATGTAACCAATACACTTTATGTCATTATTAAATTGAGTTTAACTCACTTAATACATATTTGTGCGCTAGGGGAAACCTCTCTCTTTTAATGTAAGTATGCGCCTATGTACAATGTAGTTTACAAAGGCTTCTACATTTTTACATAGGCGCATATTTAAATTACACAATTAACAGCACCGATAATCCCGTCGCCATGGTGACTGATGTCATGAACAGCAGCCAGCTTCTTATTCCCTCGTCATTGCTTCAAGCTGCTTTCAAGAGTAGTCGGCATTGGGGATCGTCGCTAAGGAGCACTTCAGAATCATCATGTTGTGGTAAGTCTTGTCTGGGTATTCGGTATCGATATGCCGTACCCTACCCGGTTGGGGGGCCATGATCTCTGTATTGTGTAGTGATCACAAGGATGTTCTCCACAGTCTCATTGGTCATTAGAATGCTAAATATTATATGATTATAGCTCTTTGAGGGCCTGATTAAGAGTTTCAGCTGCCATAGGCTATTGCACCAGTAATCCCGGCTCCACCCAAACCATTAAGGGAATATTCAGGAATATTCTCCAGCATTCAAATTTGGACAGAATGTCATGTTCTCATTTACCTGTTCTTACAGTTTTGACTACCTGCAGTTCTCTCTTGTTTATTCTTGCTGCTTTGTTGTCTTCTAGCTGGCTTCTGGAAAGCTGGGGCCTTGTTTTAAAAATTTGCAAAAATGGTATTAAAATGCAAAATGTTAACAAATCTTAAATGATTGTGTTTATTAGTTCAAACACAACCCTCTATTATAGCCAGACAAAACTACCCCCTAGCACATATGACAATTTGCTGTCAAATTGCTCAGGGGCTGATTATCCAATAGGCTGATTAGGCTGCAGCCTATGGCGTGAAACTTTCGGGAGGGGGGGGCAAAATTGCGACAGGGAGAGATGGTGACAGGTGCAGAAGTGACTGCTACCCCCTTCCACCTTCACATCTTCATCCTCAGTAGTGCTTGTTCATGCCTTCATACTGCTGTACAATTCTGATGTTGATAATCATGAAATGAGTGCGAAAGACTGCCATGATTCTTTTAAAAAGCCAAATGGAGCTGAGTATGAAAAAATACAGGTACCTAAACATTGGTGGGGTGGGGTGAAGGAAGCCAAATTTTAAATTTAATTTACGTACCAAATACTAGCCTGGCGTGGAAGATGAGGGGACACTTCAAGAGTATTAGCCTGCCTGAACCCTTAATCAGGCCCTGTATACATGCACTCTGATTGGTTTCTTTAAGATGAATAGTGCCTTAATGTTTGTAAACTAGCAGATCCAAACCTTAAGGCCTAAACTGACTAAAGTGTAGAGAGGCAAACAGGACACATTGGTAATATAGCGTATATCCAGATAGCAACTGAGCTTAGACAGCAAGTAGATTCTATCAACTCTTGCAGCAAAAAACGTGCATCTGACTGATCTTGGTGCCTCTTCTCAACAGAGACGGGCAGGAAAACCTTCTCTTCTCTAACACACGCAATCAAGTACATGTTCTCTGCTCTAGACAATTTAATATGCGTTGAAATTAGCTTATGTCAAAATCAGTCTTTTATTTCCTCTATTTATATAAAAAATGTATTGCATATTTGATATGAACTCAGGTTACCCTTGGCAAAACAGACCAGCAATAGTGACATAAGCATTTGTAACCTATGACTGGCAGGATGTATAGTGGAACATAGTGGTCTGAAGAATGTGCACAATACCTTTTTGGAACACTATTGTAAAATATAAAAAACATGTATTAACAAATCCCTGGTGAGACGAGGAAATTTTCCAACACTTAATTGTGTCTCAGAATATCTGTAATTCATGATTCACTTAGAACATATGCATATTTCAGTTACTTAGATTTAATGAAGATTCAGTCCAATGTAATGCACTGCTCATTTAAATAAGTAGTGAGTCAATTACAATCAACTTTGTTCATATTTCAACACATATGTGCTACTAAGATGCTGATTTTATCATTGAGTTAGTGATATGATTGGTTAATATATCACATTGACAAACCCTTTCTCTGCTGGCTAGCGAAAAATTCAGAGCCCATTCGCTGGTATCTGGTTTACCCCATTCTTTGCACTTTGTACAATACAGAATCCATTGCTTAATGGCAAGTATACAATATAGAGTAAATTTCCTGAAGGTCAGTGTACAATTCAAAGGCCATTGTTTGGTGGCCAGTGTACATTACACAGACCATTCCCTGGTGGATAGTATATAATAACGGTCCTCTGAGATGTTTCCACATTGTCAGAGCTTAAAGTCCCAGGTTATATATAGACTTAGCGTCTGTTATTTTTTTATTATGTGGCAGGAGTTCCTCAATGTAGACGCTAGTATGCGTCATTAGAATTGGGTTTGTTATTTTGTCATGCATGTTCCGGACTAAATGTCTGTTTTTCGAGCTGTAAGAAAAGAAGATCGTTTTTTTTACACGCTTTGAATATCTTTTAGTAACTTTTTTACTCAGTCACGGACCCTTGGAATATTTTTGGGGGTTAAAGCTTACAAGATTGTATCCATAACAAAGCAGTTGTTGCTAATTATTACTGTTTTTTTATTTTTCAATAAATTTAATGGTAAAACGAGGTGACTGGTTTATTTAAATTTTGTGTTGGGGCACTACAGGTCACAGTGGGCCCTGGGTGTCAGGGTATGCTGACACTTGTGGCTCCCTAAGTGCCTGCATGGTCTGGCAGCTGGCAATTTTGATGCATTAGTGGTAGATATGGTCCACTGTGATTGTGGATGAACAATCTACATTGCAGGTGAACACTAATTGGATATGCTTCATTATTGGATTTAAAAAGTGAACCTGACACACGAAGAACTCACTGCCTTCTGAAGAAACCACTAGTAGTAGCGGAGAAATGCTTTAGATTTTTATGGCTTTTTATTTAGCAGTAGGCATTATATTTGCATTTTCTCATCACTTAAAGAACCTACCTGGATTTGAATTCCTTTGACTGAATTCTTGTGTATAGTTGGATCTCAAATACCCCATTACTAAGGAATATTAGAAGAATATAGAGACCGGACCATTGTGCTGTAGCTTCACGGCACTGGTTGTTACTCATTATTCCATCCTGAATTCGTGTTGTGATCACAGACTGCAACTGCTCTTATAGCTGGATAGGCAGATTTTTATTCTTTTAATCATTTTTGTTAATTTAATAACACATATATGTATGAATAATGTTTAAATAAATTAGTTGGTTTTAGTTATTTCATTCACTGGACTGTTGTTACTTTCAGTAACTCTAGCAGTTCAAGATTATACCATCAAATGTAAGAGCGTTTATTATAAATCTCTCAAGAATTGTTTTCTTTGAAGGATTGTTCTTTTAAAATAACATAGTAAGGACTGGTCGTTTATATCACAAAAAATTGCTATATTTGTTTGAGACATTTAAAGCTTATGTCAGGCGCCGTCCTTGCACCTTCTCTATTGTGCTGGGACAGCTGCCTGCCATTTCCGTTTGGGAGCGTCCTGCTGTTAGGCAACTGGGACTTGACTATCCTGGTAGGTCTGGCGCCATCCGGCGCACGTGCAAACCAAACTTGTCTAGCAACAGTGTGCTTTCCTGTTACCTGTCGGTGGTCAGTGTCGTCACTGACCGACCAATCTCCTCCCAGCCTTTCAGGCCCTCTTATCTTCTATATAAACTTGGCTCTGACAACATTATGGTGCCAGTGTATCAGGTTATTTCCTGTCTCTAGTGTTCCTGTATATTTTGTCTTGTGCTCCTGTTTCCTGCATCCAGCATTACTGACTCCTTTGGCTTCTGATTGTGTCCTGACTCCTCTACTGGATTCTGATTTGGCTATGTCTTGGCTCTCTTGGTTTGTCTCTAGGCTATTACTGACCATTCTCTGGATTTCCATTGGTACTTTCTATCTCAATTGGCGCGACATGGACTGTCTTACTATTCTTTGCTCACCACTACTTTGCTGGTGACTGTCGTGGAGAACAGCGACCTGCGCATCCCTTGCAGCCCAGTCCATACCACCGTGCAAGGTGCCATGCTGAAAACTAGTGGTGGGGTAGACTACACACCTCCTTGTTTAGTTGCATCAACACCAGCAAGTAGCTCAATCCAGTATCCAGCTTATGACAGTATACTCTGGCACATGGATGGACAAAGTGAACCTTCTGCTTCTTTACTTGGCTCAGTGTGTGGAGCATCATGAATCTAATCAGGCGCAGTTGCTCCAGTGCATCCAGGGGGTAGTCTCCCATTTGGACTCTCTGCAGGGATCCATGAGCACTCAGGAAAATATTCCAGCCATTACTGCCACTTTTGCAGTTTCTACCACCTCCGTTAATACAGATGGTTTTCTGGTTGAGGAACATATGCAGATTGGTCACACTCATCTCTCTGAAGAAGAGTGTATTATAAACCATCTCTGCCTTTATTGTGGAGAGGTCAGGCAACTGCTGTCTTTTTGCTCCAGAAGGCCAGGAAATGTTCCCTCCTAGGCTATGACAGGGGGGTCATCCTAGGATCCAGGTCTCATAATCCCTGCTCTCTATAAACTTCTAACTTCCTCATGTCAGTCACCCTCACTTCTCCAGATGGTCCCCTAGATTGTTCTGCCTTGTGGACTCTGGATTCGCTGGGAACTTCATTTCTGCCACTCTAGCATCCAAACTCTGTCTTCCTTTACATCCTTAATTGTGTCTTCAACAGTTCAATCACCTGTGTTACCAGACCAGTATGGTTGCAGGTAGGAGATCTCCATGCTGAGTGGATTAAGTTCCTAATTCTTCTGCAATCTGTTATCCTTATCATTCTTGGGTTACCATGGCTCAGGACACATTCTCCTCAATATGACTGGCAACAGGCTCAAGTCACCTCGTAGGTCCCTTCTGTTGCAAGCACTGACTCCCTGTGGTATCACACTCTAGGGGGTATATTTACTAAACTGCGGGTGTGAAAAAGTGGAGATGTTGCCAATATCAACCATTCAGATTTTAGCTGTCATTTTGTAGAATGTACTAAATAAATGATAACTAGAATCAGATTGGTTGCTTTAGGCAACATGTCCAGGTAAACTAGCAGTTTAGTAAATACTCAAGAGTCTTGTTTCTCTCTTTCTTTCCAAGTGGTTCCTGAAACCTATGCTTGCTTCTCGGATGTATTTAGCTAAGACGCCTCTCAGAAATTACCTCCGCATCGACCATGGGATTGTCCCATTGATCTTATCCCCAGTGGCAGGATATACCCTTTGTCTTTACTTGAGACTCAGGCCATGTTCAAGTACATTTCTGAGAATCTTCAGTGGGGCTTTATTCGGAAAACCTCTTTCCTGCGGCTGCCGGTTTCTACCGTCGCCTGAATGCCATCACGGTCAAAAATTGTTATCCGCTCCTTCTTATTTCAGAGTGATGGGCACTGCGAGTATTTAGTTATGCCTTTTGGTCTTTGCAATGCCCCAGCTGTTTTGCAAGAATTGGTCAATTAAATATTCCAGGATATGCTTTACCAATCTGTGGTAGTCTATCTTGATGATATCCTCATCTTTTCTCCAGATCTTTCCACCCACGCAACCAGGTCAAGCAGGTACTTTCTCGCCTATGGGCTAATCAATACTACTGTTAATGAGAAAAATGCTGTTTTGAGCTTCCTCAAGTTCTCTTCCTTAGATATTTGGTTTCTGGAACTAGGCTTCAAATGGATCCCAAAAAGATAGAATCAATCCTCAACTGGCCTCAACCTATCAACCTTAAAGCTACCCAATGCTTTATTGGCTTTGCCAGTTTATTAGAGGGTCCTCTACTCTCATTGCTCCTATCACCTCCCTCACCCGAAAAGGAGGTTTTTGCAAAATCTGACCTCAGGACAGAGTCTCCACTTTCAATAAATTGAAGAAAACCTCTACGATTGCCCCTGTACTCAAACAACCAGACAAATCTAATCCCTTCCAATTCTTTATTCCTCTAGGACCAGCATTACTATGGACTTTATAACTGAGTTGAAACAGAGTCATGGCTACAATACTATTTGGGCTGTGGTGGACTGTTTTTCCAAAATGGCTCACTTCCCATGCAAGGGTTTACCATCTGCTTTTGAACTCTCCCTTTTGTTTATCAAGAACATCTTTCGCCTACATGGCTGTCCATAGGAAATCATTTTGAACTGTGGTGAGCAGTTTGATTCTAAATTCTGGAGAGCCTTTTGCAAGAATCTTGGTATAGATCTAAAATTTTCATCTGGATATCATCCCCAGATCAAATGGCAAACCGAACAAGTTATTCAAGATCTAGAGTCCTTCCTTCATTATGACACTTTCCTTACGTCTTTCCCGCTGCACAGAGACTGACGCTTGTCTCTGATGGCAGGACGCATCCCTTTGCTTAGCAACAGAACATGACTTCCTCCCAGTTGTCTTTCCACACTGCTGAGCTTGTAGGTGCAGGAGTATTAGGTCCCACCTGTTTCCAGTTCCCTTCTCCTGTTCTCAGACTTGAAATGAACATTTGTCTTGTGACTTCGGCTTGGTCTTTACTACTCTCCTGGATCCTGATTCTGTCTACCCCTTGTTTGGCTTTGACGCTTGGCTTCCCCTGATCTCTCTTTGAATCTTGATTTGGTACCAAGTCCCGCCTGGCTCTTGACCCTGGACTGTCTGGTCTCTCTATCTTCACCTATCGTCCCACACAGTGAAGACAATAATTTCTTTCGTCTCTAGTAAATACTGGGGGTGTGTTAGACTCTGCACCTCTTAGTTCAGTTGCATCAAATACTGGAAAGCAGTCACCATCTCTCACTTGGCATTGTAACAGTATACTCTGGCCAACATAGATGGTACAGATGAACCTTCTGCCAGTGACTCCAAGGGGTAGTAACCCACCTTGATCCCCTGCAGTGCACCCTGGTATCCCCCCAGGCTGTTACGTCTGCCACTTTGATGGTCCCAACCTTTTCCATCACAACTGATCCTTCAACGAACGTAAGCATTCCTCCTCCTTACAAAAAAATAAAATGATGATCCCAAGAAATGTCAAGTCTTCTTGATCCAGTGCACCATCCAGTTTGAGTTGGCTCCTGAAAATGTCTCGCCTGAGAGATTTAAAGTGGCGTATATGATTTTGCTTTTCATAGGACAGGCAAGCAGCTGGGCATCACCTCTCGGTGAACATACTGACACAATTCTACAAAATTCAGTTTCCTTCATCAAAATTTTCGGGAAGATTTTTGATGAAACTGGGCATGTATCCTTTACATCAATGGTCTCTTACTGTGGGTCAGTATGCGGTCCAATTTCAAACCGTAAATTCTGAGTTGAAATGGAACATTGAGGCATTGGAGGCCACCTTCTGGCAATGTTTAATGGACCGCATAAAAGATAAATTATCTTTTAGAGAACTTCCCTCCGAATTATCATTTCCTTTTGTATTAAAGTGGATATACGCTTCAGGGAGCATACAGAAGAGAGGGAACGTACCTGCCACTATATGTCTCATCTGCACCCCAGTTCCAGCACCTTACAGTGACACCACAAGAACTATGCAAATTGTCAGCTTTCACCTCACCCAGCAAGAACGAGAAAAATGGTTTAAGAATAATTTCTGCCTTTACTGTGGGGACTTGAGTTATCAATTGTCCACCTGCTCTAAAGGTCCGGGAAATGCCACATCCTAGGGAGACCCAGGGAGACCAAACTAGGATGTAAGGGACACAATGCCTTTTCTTAGAACAACCTGGCACTCTTATGCCAGTTACTATGTAATTCCCTAGCATTCTTTCAAGGAGTCATCAATGAGAGCTTTCAAGATTTACTTTACCACTAGGTAGTGGTATATCTTGACAATATTCTGGTCTTCTCACAAGATTTATTATTTCATTGACACATGTAAAGGAGGTGTTCACCTGTTTACGTCAGAACCACCTCTACTGTAAGTTGCAGAAGTGCCTCTTTGGTTGCCCTTAAGTGCCATTTTTAGGGTACTTGGTATTGGGCACAGGTTTACAAATGGCCCCAGAAAAGTTAGAGGCGATTGTCAATTGGCCACAACCCATGAGTTTGAAAGCTGTAAGCACTTTATTGGCCAATTATTGTTGGCAGTTCATTAAAGGCATCTCCACTCTTATAGCACCCATCACCACTCTTATGCAGAATGGAGCTCACCCAAAGTCTTGATCTCCTGAGGCAACCTCAGCTTTTAGGACCTTGAAAAAATTCTTCTCCTCTTCTCCAGTACTTTACTTGTACTTGGCTTGATGAACGCAAGCCATTCCTCCTGTTTTTTAGATTCATATTTATTCAGGAACCCCAGGTTGGGATTTCCTGACCTCTTTCTCTTTTTTTCTATTTAGAGATAACTGTATGTCTGTATTGGATCCGTAGAATATTATTAGATCTTTGATTTAGTGGGTCTTCCTGGTGTCTGGTGTCTCCATAATAATTCGTTAGGTTTATGTATATTTTTAGCTTTATTTTGCAGTATGATATTTTTTCTGCACATTTTATTATTATTTATGATTGTTATGTTAATTTATATTTTTTTCTATTAGTTCTATGGAGAAACGATTGGATCTGACTAGACTAATTCATAATTGTTTGCGGGTGAGTTTGCTTAGTTTATTCCCTGCTTATTTTCTATCCATTAATATTTCCGTTCCAAAGGGGAATGTGTCAATCTAAGCAACTAACTGACCATTAAAGACTCTGGATGAGGTGTGCAATCAATTACTACACCTGTTGATTAGCTTCCTATTTAAAGATACCTCACTAACCCCACAGTAGTTTTGAGAAAGTGCCCTGTAGAGGCACGAAACGTGTCAGCAGGGTTTTGTGCTCTATATCCGGATTTGAGTGTGCCTTCTATCATACCATATGTGTGTTTCCCTCTACTGGCTAGTCGTCTCTCTTTTCACTGATAAATTGATCCTGTATGTTCCATCTAAATCTGCTGTTTCACATGAGAAGCGTGTACTATCGCTGGCTCCTACTTGCCTGAACAGCTGCTTGGATCACGCTACAGCTGGGAGAGAGTCATCGCACCAATTGGACCTAAGCTACATAGCGGAGCTTGTGCTGTGTAGGTCTGACCTCTCCGGAGGGAGAGGTATTATCCATAAGCCGGTTAAACAGCTTTTCTGACGGATCACTATGAACCAGGTGAATGAGAGATTTATTTTGCTAATGCACACTGTTAACTGATGGAGGAGGCCAACATATTAGGCAATTAACTTGTGAATGGCCTTTTGAAGAGTCTAGTTCTTATTAATATTTGTGCTCTTTGGACACTTTCACATGAATTGGATTTTATGAGTGATGGCCACATCGTTTTTTGGTCACATATTCTGTAGTGTACACTAACTTATCATACAGCCGCGGTTGTTTTTTTGTTTTCTATATATTGTCTTTATTTGTATATTTTTAAGTGTTATGCCTTGAATGCTAATCTACTGATAAGCATAATAAATTATATATCTATATATCCATCTGGATTATTGTGGATTGTCTCTCTTCGCTTTTCAGGAGAACCTCCATGAAATTAGTTTTTTTATTTAACATATACGCATTATTCAGACTTCCAGCAGCGCAATCCTCACTTGTGTTTTTCTCCTGGAAGTAGATGCCTCCTTGGTGGGAGTTGGCGCAGTCCAGTCTCAAAAGTCTTCTTCTGGGGAATACCATCTATGTGGATTATTTTCTAAAAGGTTCACTCCCAGCTCAAAGCCACCTGGAGGAGTGGTGTCACTTCCTGGAAGGAGCCAAACACCCAGTCATGGTTTTCAGAGACCACAAGAACCTTACTTACCTCCAAATGGTGCATTACCTCAATCCACGTCAGGCCCGGTGTCCGTAATTTCTTTCCCGCTTTAAATTGATTCTGACCTTCTAACCTGGCATCATAAACTCCGGAACTGATGATCTCTCTCAATCATTTGACAACCCCGACCTCTTGTTCTCTCCTGAATTCAGACCTATTTTTGATCCCACAAATATTGTGGCTTTGACTGGAACCTCTGCCATGATGCCTCCCATTGGTTGTTCTTTTTTTGAACCCTCATCTCCGCAGTAAGGCCCTAAGGTGGGCTCATACCTGTAAGCTCACAAGCTATGCAGGAGTCAAAAAGACCTTCACACTCTTATCCTGGTACAACTGGTGGCCAACACTTCACTCTGATGTACGCAAGTATATCCAAGCTTCTGATATTTGCGCCCAGCACAAAATTCCACAACATCCACTTTTGGGTCTGCTTCTCCGGCTCCCTATTCCTTACTAACCCTAGTCTGGTATCTCTATGGACTTTATTATGGCCTGAGAGTCACGGTTTTCATACCATTTGGGTCATGCTAGACCAGTTGTCCAAGATGGCCCACTTTGTTCCACTAAAGTGCTTGCCATACGCCTCTGTTCTTGCCTCCATTTATTTAAAAAGATACACGGGAATCCATGGGATAATTTTTTTTCACAGAGGAAACCAATTTCTGGATGGCCTTCTGTAGGAAATTGGGTATCGACTTGAAATTCTCCTCTGGGTACTTCTCTCGACCAGTGGTCAAACTGAGACAGTCAACCTAGACTTGAAACTTTTCCTATGATCTTACTCTTTGGAGAACCAGTCCTGTTGGAGCAACCTTCTTCCTAGGGGCCAAATTCGATCATAACAATCATCTTCACGAGTCTACTGGCACCAAACCATTCTTTATTGTCTATGGATTACATCCTATTTTACCATATTTCGCCTCTATCTTCAACTCTTCTGTTCCAGCAGCAGATTGCGTGGTACGTGGCTTTTCTCATATCTAGTCTCAAACCAAAACCAAGCTTATGGAGACCTCTCAAAGATACAAACTTCTTCTTTTCATGTTGGAGATCGAGTTTGGCTTTAAACCCGCAGCTTGAAATTCTGAGTACCCTCCATGAAATTGGCTCCCCTCTTTATTGTCCCCTTCCAGATTACGTAGGTCATCAACCATATTGGGTATAAACTTCACTTGTGTTCATCCCTCAAGATCCATAATTCATTTCATGGGCTAGGTTTACTAAGAATCGTGTTTGGTGGTTTAGAACCACTGCATTGCCAATTATTTCCGGCGGTTTACCTAAACAAACCGCCGCATTTACTATTGGACAATTTAATGTTACAATTTAAAACTGCCATCAATGCATGACGGTTTGTAAGCCTTAGAAAAGGCAGCAGTTTGAGTTACAGGAGCATTCAAATAGCAACCTCTTTCCTATTTTTCGATGTCAGGAGATTTTACATCACAAGCACTATTAAAGCCAGGGCACTTCCTCATTCACTTTGATAGGGTTGTGAGGAGCTAAGAGAAAGGAGATTGGAGTTGGGTGTTTATTGTGTGAGGTATTTTGAAGGAGGATTCTGGTGATTTATCTGCTTGGAGTATGAGTAGCCCTCTGCTTTTTTTCTGTCCTGTTTGTTTATTTTCTGTGTTCATTTCTGTCTTGTGCTTTCAGTACTTTGTCTATATTTCTTGTGTGTGAGTGTGGTGTTAAACGCTGAACTGTTAGTTTAGTCAGTAATTTGAGTCTGGCCGCCTGTACTCGTCTAATGCGTAGACGTCAATTATGATGCAGTTAATGCAGTGGGTCCTTTAAAGAGGCCTGTGTCTCACTGTCCAAAGCGGTTCTCAGACATCAAGAGGTGTCTTAAAGAAAAACTGGCAGAGTAGAGGAGGGCAGCAACAGCCACAGGGGGTGGCCTGCCTTTTTGTGCTGAGTTAATCTCCTATGAGGAGAAGCTGCGGCAAATACTTCCCCCTGAAATTATAGAGGGAGTGAATGTACAGGACATCGATGCTCCTACAGTAAAATACGAATCTGGTGAGGTTTTTTTTGCAGTTTTTAAAAAATGCAAAGTACAATTTTTTTAACACAAACATTTGCAAAGTACAGTCATGGACAAAAGTTTTAAGAAGTAATACAATAGCTGTAGGTTTTTGTCACTGTGTGTATTTTTTTCAAAAGCAACAAATAAAAAATAAAAATAAAAGAGGTAAATGTGGATTGATTTGACTGAGTCATCAATAGGATTTTTATGACTGTACTATATGTGTATAAGTAATGTTTTTTGAGAATGGTAAAAGTTCTATGGGTATTCTAAAAATAGTAATGTATTTGCAGTGCCAAATCTGCAAGCTGTTTTCATGTGACTTTCAATATAATTATTGTTTTTATTTATCTACAGGAACGTCTTCATATCAAGCTGGTCATTTTGAGCCAGCGCAGATGTCATCTCCTGTAGAACCAGAAGACAACATATTAGTGACACTAGACCTAGTGTCACCAGGTAGAATCCACTTACCCTGCAGTAGAGTCACAGCAACAGCCATCTCCATTTCCTCTAATTGATCCAGGAAGAGAAATCGCACAATTCATTGCTAATTTCCCGGTGCAACAATCACAGTTTATGAAGGCAGAAAGTAGACACATGTCTCAAATTGTAGCCTATTTGAGGTGTGGGTACCGCACAAACACTAAAAGCCACATTGCTTTAAATCATATTTCTGCAGCTATTGAGCAAACATATATAAGCCTTAGTCAGATGACTGGTGCAGTTGAAGCATTACACAACACGGTTAGGGAGGTAAATGCAAAAGTGCTTAGGATGAGTGCACAAATTCATCAGGACATAATATAAAGGTTACCTGCTCCAAGTTCCTTGGGAGATACAAGTATGGAAAGTACACCTGCTCGGTTCACCGAAAGTACTCCGCCAAGGCAAGGTCTTCGCACCAGGAGTGGCCGAGGAAAAGGAGAGTGTGCCTCCAGAAGCAAGCATTTATCTGGCAATAGGCGTAAATAACAACATGTATGTCAAAAAAGATTCATATAATGCAACTTATTTGTCTGCAAGTCCTCAAATTTAATTTATTATGGGGTCACTAATATGGTGTACTGTATTTTGTGGCCTTTTAGTTATGTTCGGTGAATATTTATGCCATCACCAATATAATGTGCACATTGGTGTGTTCATGTTTTTGATAATCTGTTATACTTTATCTTACATACCCCAATACATTTAAAAAAATCAAACCAAAAACACTGGTAAAGTCTGTATTGTACAAAAAACAATAATACTTGCATGTCACTTACCAATCAATATTTAAGGGTGCACAGGACAGACCATCCTACTCTAAAAAACAAATATAAAACATAGTGCATTACTCACATATAACACAAATGAGCAACGATTTGGTGTATTATTATTATCAACTTACATCTGAAGTAGTTGCCAATCAGACAGTCTCTAAACTGCTTCCTCCCTCCCCTCTGTAGTCTGCACATCACCAGATGGTACACGGATCCCTATTTGTTCCCACTCTACTGCATTAATCTGTGGGTTAAACTGATGTTAATCCAGATTATGCAGTAGACAGTAAACCAGAACAATATCAGACACCTTTTCAGGTGCATACAGAAGCACACCACCAGATTTATCAAGGCACCTGAACCTAGTCTTCAAAAGTATGTTCTATAACACCTCTAGTGGCTATGTGTGCCTCATTATATTTATGCTGGACAGCAGTCTGAGGATGCAGCAGAGGAGTCATCAGCCAGGAGTGACACCCATATGCTGAGTCACCTGTAATTATACACAAATGTTAGGTAATATTGAATGCAGAATTCATACAGTAGGTAGCACATGTGAGGCACATAAAACAAAGATAAGGTTGCATAAAATTATGCAATTTACAAATGTGAGGTCCCTATCGGAGATGTGCCTCACAGGGCGACTAACTCTTAATACCTCCGAATTTACCACGATCCGCGTGGATGACTGGATCCTACCTCGGTCCCTGATTGGGTTTTCACCGGACGCCCGCAAGTAACACCTAAGAGGGAAAACACAGTTAAACCGAGTCTACCAAGTACGGGCTGTCCGAGACTTACGGCAAAGAACAAGGACACGGTCAGTCCAAGCTCACTTGCCGCCTCCTCACTTTGTTCTGGCCAAGACGTGGGGGACTACAGGCACTGAAGGCCAAGACTAGTCCGAGGACTAATCCCGCCTCAAGTACCTCACACACCTGCCGGTGAGGGCCTAACCGAAAGGAGGAATCGAGCGTGATACTCACCGGGACACTCCCACTTCCAGTCCGGTTCTCCTGCACCTTCCCGACTCCTGCGGATGACAAGAACACACAGCCTTCCCTCTACGCTCTCAGTGAGACTAAAATGGCACCCACAAATGCTAAACTGACTACAACAGCGACCCGACCCTAACAACGTCCTAATGGTCAGCAACGCAACTAAGTCAAACCACTATGACTAACTAGGTGTGGTGCACTAACAGAACTGCTCACTTACACACTACGGGGAACACCAGCCGGTGTTCACGGACTAAACCGGAGGGCGGTTCCTAACCCCCTCACCCAGGTCGTACCAAGAAGCTGCCTTCTTGCTATGGAGTCACACACAGGCCCTAAGGACTGGTTCTTTAAGCCCAGCTGAGGCTCAGTAGAACAGCACACTAACCCGCGGGCCGACTGCCGCACGGAACAGCCGATCGAACTGAACCGCCCGACTGCCTGTACTCGGGTATCTCACACGTGTCCCTACGTCCGGAACCACAGGTCCACCTGCACGGAACCGGCCTTGAGGACCCTTGATCAGAACCACGGCCGCCCCTGGAACTGCCTCAAGGTGTGCTGCACTGCCACCGACTCACTCAGCCACCCCCTCTGGGTACCAGTGTGACCCCGGGGACCTAAGGGACAGGGAAACTACGTGTGTTCTCCCCTGACGATGTGTATGCTGGTAACTACACTTGTCCCCACAACACGGGTTAGTACAGGAAACACAGGGAACAAGAGCCTACCTTTAATGGGGGCCTGACGTCTTGCCCCTGGACACAGTTATGTAGCACACCCCAAAATACCGTAATGTAAACTATACTCGCCGCACAGACAGAATAAATACAGTATACAGTACTTTGCACGCTACTTACCAGAGCACATCGCTGTTAGCCAACCAGCAGGTTGCTACAGCACCACAGGAGCCTCCGCTCTACTGTACCTCCTAACTACGTGTACTCACCTCACACAGGACCGCGCCTACACTCACGAGGCCCTCACGCCTCTACCACACACCACCAGGGCCTTATGCCCTACACACCATGGGTCTCTGCCCAGCTACACACAGAGCCTTCTGCTCTGTTTCATGGGCCTCAGCCCCCTCTCTAACTCAGGGCTCTGAGCCCACTCACTAGGGCCTTATGCCCTACTACCTAGGGGCACTAGCCCCTGCCTGAGTCCTGTGGCCTCCCTAACTGACTGAGGGCCTTGTGCCCTTAATAGCCTACGGGCTGCTAGCCCCTAACCAGGCCCTCTGGCCTTCCTATGGCCTCTAGGCCACTAACTACCTAAGGGCCTTGTGCCCTTGTACCTGGGGCTCTCACACCCCCCTGTCTAACTAATAGGGGCTTGTCCCCTTTATTATCAATACTATGGCCTACTGGCCCACTAACTTTATCAGGGCCTAGTGCCCAGGTCCCTGGGCCTTGTGCCCCTACTTCACGGTGCCACGGGCCTTGTGCCCGACTGTGCCCACGGGCCTAGTGCCCGAATTTAATTAGTGTGCTGCGGGTGTGGGCCCGGGAGAGGAGTTGCCTAGCAAGGGCCTTACCTGGTGCTGTCTTCGGGGAGCTTCTCCTGGACTCCTTCCCCGTCTGCCGCTGCTTCCACGCTCTGCCGCCGGCTTCTTGTCTTGATCACGCCGGTCTTCAGGCAGCAGAGGCGCTCTTAGCCCTAACAAGGGCTCTCTGCCGCCACTGCTGGTCTCTGCTGTCTTCTCTTCTTGTCTTGATCCTGCAGCTCTCCTTGAACTGACCAAAATGGCGGCACGCGCGCCGACTTAAATAGTCGGCGCCGCGCTAACGTCATCACGTAGCGTCGACGCGACGCCACGTGACGACATGGCGGGTCCGGATTGGTCCGCCGCCATTTCTCCTTTTGAAATGGCCGGGAGGTGAGCCCTGATTGGCTCACCGTCCCGGCTGAACTGAGGGAACCGCCGCCCGAGGGATGACGACGGTCCCGGCCAGGTAAGTCCTCCACACATACCCAAAAGTCATCCCTCTGGCATTTCTCCACTCTTAAATTTGAAATAAAGGGCGGGCTGTCTCAGAATATAGGCATGACATAACCAGCCAAAACAGCCTTTATAAGCATGTTATCATCACAGACAACATGCACATTCAGGCGGTGGTAGTGGTAGTGATTAATAAAAACCTCAGACCTGTGTTGAGATGGTCTCAGTCCAATATGAGTGCAATCTATAGCTCCCTAAACATTAGGTAGTCGTGAGAGCCTATAGAAAGCTACCTTTAGCTCATGCGACTCCTTGCTGGGGACTCAGATAGATGAAGGGGAGACTCTTTTTAGGGCACTTAAGATCAGGGTGAAATGTCTTGAGAATGTGGGCTGCATTATCCCAACCACTCTGGAGGACACAGACTGAAAGGAGCAGAACACAGTCATTTTGTGCAGTCAAGATACAGTATGAAAGCGAGAGGTTCGAGGCTCCAAAACTAGCTTCACTTGCTCATAAAGCCTCATGAGGTTATTGCGGTTAAGGGAGAATATTTGGACTACCTCCACATCAGGCAGAGAGTCCAGGTTCAAATGCACAGAAAAAACACGTACCGTATGTGTTTGGTGCGGGCTCCGCAGAACAGGTGCCAGCTGCTCAGCATCCTCCTCCCCCCTCCTTTCTACCTCCATTAACTGCAAAGCAGCATTTATGCAGTGGTAAGAATGCACAAGATTCCCTGAAAAAAACATTCTCCAACAAACCCTCACCTGCAAACACTTGTTGGGCCCTTTTTATAGGCATCATGATTAACTGCAGGCCAAATGACTGTGATTGACTGTGATTTCTTCAATTTCGTCACTCAGAACCACCTCTTGTTTTGGTCATTTGGATGACGGTTTTGCTGTGGATTTGCAAATCCCAGCTTAGTAAATCCAGAAGCTTGTACGTTTATCATTGTTAAAATCGTTATGGTGATTTGTAAAGTGGTGGCTGTATAAAATGACATTATGGGCCCCCGTGCAA
Source organism: Mixophyes fleayi (assembly GCF_038048845.1). Classification (NCBI taxonomy): domain Eukaryota; kingdom Metazoa; phylum Chordata; class Amphibia; order Anura; family Limnodynastidae; genus Mixophyes; species Mixophyes fleayi. Next base: position 155,466,842 of record NC_134402.1, read on the forward strand.
AGCAGTGCACTGGGGCCCCTAGATATAGATATGGATATATAGATGTATACAGATACAGATATAGATATAGATATGTAGAGATAGATAGATAGATGTACTTGCTCAGTGACCCTTGTAGGTTTTTATTGCAGGTGTTTTTCTTTTGCAGGATTATTTATTCTCATTAAGAGCCGTGCCTATGGGGCCCCCTTGCCTGTGGGGCCCCCGGGCAGCTGCCCATCGTGCCCAATGGAAAAGATGGCCCTGAATGGCGGTTTTGCCTTTAGTCAATCTGGCGCCTTTAAAAGCGCCAGAAAAATCACCGAAAACTGGCAGTTTCATCAATTTGCCATTTAGTAAATCTAGCCCCATATCACTATAAACCTATAAAGAACCTTTGTTCCCATCTCCTGTTAGTGCGGATAATGAAGATGAGTATGAGGTTGGACAAATCCTAGACTTTGAGTCAACCGGGTTAGGTGTCAGAGTATTAGGTTCCTCCTAGCTCAGTAATACTTACCAGTTCACTTCACCTGTTCCCAGACTGGGTTGAAGCTTCAGCTTGGTCATGACTACTCTCCTGGAACTTGATTCTGTCTGCACCACTCTTTAGATTTTGATTTGGTATCACGTTCCTGCCTGGCTCTTAAACTCGAACCGTCTGACCTCTCTATCTTCACCCACCTGCTTCACCAGTGACTTTGAGAACTGCAGCTTGCACATCCCACACAGTGAAGCCCATATCTTCTTCATGCCTCTTAGTTCAGTTGCGCCACCTACTGACAAGCAGCCATCATCTCTCACTTGGCATTGTGATTAGCATTATTGGTTTTACCCATAACTATATATTCAGATTGTTATATTATTTTTCCTAGCTATTAGTTCAGAACACTATTTTCAGAACATAATACCAGAGTTTTGTTTGCATTGCCTAGATTTTCACCTTTATACTTTATTATTGGGATGGACAACCCTTATTTGGTCAGCTCCACAGCGAATAACATTCTCAAAATGACTCTGTTCCTTTACAATATTACTTCACAACACATTGTCTTGTGGTCAGTGTACATTACAGTGCCCGTCCCCTGATTCCTATTGTATAATACAGAACCGAGTGTGATCTATGAGTATTCAGTACAAAGCTCATTGTCTAGAGTCCATTGTCTGGTGGAAAGTTTGCAATTCAAAGCTCATTTCCTGGCAGACAGTGTGTAGTACAAAACCATTTTTTGGTGCACAGTTTACAATAAAGAAAGGAAGAGCTTGCAGAGCTTATTGTCTGGTGGCCACGTGAACAAGGGAGCACCAGACCAGTTAATGCTGCTGCAAGCAGTAATTTACATAAATAGCTGTTTCCTATCGTCCACTGAATTCCAGCAGCTAGGATTTCAAAGGATGAGAATAATCAGCCAATATTTTAATAGGTTTATAGTTTTCAGTTTCATAATCTATACTGAACTCCACTACCAGAAAGAAGACACAAAGTTGCTATCAACCAACATTACAGAGGTTGATAACAGACCCAACCCAGGCAGTCACTAAGCACTTCAGCAAGGTCAGCAGCTATTCCTGGACTTTGCAACAGCCCAACCTAATCTTGAAGTGGTATCTTACCACACTATGTTATTCAGCCAACATCACAACATTCAAAGCCCCAGCTGGGAAGCTATTCTAATTCCTGAGAATTAGAGTGAATTATCATCATCATCATCATCATCATCAACAACATTTGTTTACATAGTAAATTCTGTTGCACTTTACAATTGGGGACAAACACAGTAATAAACAATACTGGGTAATACAGACAAAGAGGTAAAGGGGCCCTGCTCACAAGCTTACAATCTATAGGTCAATGGGAGTCAGATACATGAGGTTAAATCTACATACTGCATATTGGTCCAGCCAGATTGCAAAGGTAAAAAGTAATTTGTATGCTATGTGATTCAGTCACACAGCAATATTGGTCTGGGGTCAGAGAAATGAACGATGAGGGATAAAGCCATCGTCTTAGTGTCCTGCCTCTCCACTGCTTCAATCATTCAAACTCACAGTATTCAAAGTTACTGCAAAGGGTGTCGATGAAGTGGAGCACAGACAGACTGTCAGTTTAAGCAGTAGGTTTAGTCTGTTTATCAGAGGAACCCATCTATAGACAGAGTTATTACATCTACCGCGAGGAGAATATGCCCTTTAAGGCCTGAGTAAAGTATAAAAATTCATTATAGGTAGATAAGTCCTTTAAAATATAGAGGCATGGGGGCATTAGTAGCCACACACAAGGTTATGGTCAGCAACAGAAGAACTGTTCATTAATATATTCACTATTGGTTTATTGGTGTTAATAACCTCAAATAGCAATGGCATGATGTGAGAATCTTTCCATTTGTCAAAAGAAGTTTTCTACAGTATTTAGTTTTAGAGAGCTGCCTATTTTAAGTTTAAATAAATGTTTGTGTGATAAGAGGGTTATGCTTAGTAACCTGCCCTTTAGCTATAGTGATTGGCCACTATAATTTTAAGAGGGTGTAATTTATGTACAGAATATACTGGTTTTTTTTTTAAAAAAAAAACATAACTCATCTCATGTCCCTGGCACTACGCCAACCAAGGAAATTCCGTTATACTTAAGTAGATGCAGAAAATGTATTTGATAGATAGCAGAAGTTTATCTAAGATAAATATATTATTCACTGTCCTCCAATTAAGAGCAGTATAGCTGTTGCAAACCAAAAGGAAAAGTTCAATGTGATGTTTTCCTACTTCAAAGTAAGCTGTGGAAATGTTGTAGGAGGTTTTTGTAGATAATAGCAAGGCATAGATATGTGCACACGTATTGTGCATCTTCTGCAAAGTGAATGACATAAGTTAAAAGAAAGCAGTTGCTGGAGCCTGGGAGGATGTATTGCTGAGTTGTAAATTACTCAACAATTTGAGCCTTTCCCCTGCTTTGATCTTTTGCCTTGCCAATTACAAATTGCTCTGACACATATTATTAGTCACAAATATGAAAGTATGTTAAATAACTTATTTAAAAAAATTCCATACAAACTATCAGGGTAGCGTAACACAATATTTTAGGACTGGTTCCATTTATGGAATGTAATGAATGCTACAGCTTTCATATAAAGGTCATCTGAACATTTATATTTTAAAGTAGAATGTACATGTAATATACAACACCACTGATGCACAGCTGATGGTCCTCTCATTTAATTAATTTCTGGACTTTCTACTTTTACCTACCAAATAAGGATGGATTTGTTGGTGGATAGACGGAGGGGGGGAGAAGAGAGTTGGTGGTAGAATCTGTGAAAGGACTAATTGTCCATGTTACTTTGCATGACATTGCCACAGGAATTGACTAATTAGAAGATACTGGCACAACCGAACACCATGTCAAATAATGTGAGACACTCAGCGCTGCTAGGAGAGGGCTACTACTGGCAGCAACAGAAAAAGCTTGATCCAGAGGAATGCAATGGTGGCAGAAGTGGTGGTGTTGACACTGGTGTTGATAATGACATGAGGGGTATTCTTGTGTGATATGAGATCCTGCTCACAATCTGATTGATATTACCAGCAATAAGCCACAATCACAGACAGGTCCGCTGTATAAAACTTCATATTCATGATACATTTCACCACCTGTTAAAAACTGTAATTTTTACAAACTCAAAAACTTGTTTAGCTCATCTCTGGTAGAAATTATATGAAGGAAGCCTCTGCCATGTAGCTAGAATGTGCTATTCATTACATTATTGTAATTATTACATATCTATAGTTCATATACTGCCTGCAAAGGGAAGTCATGTTTTTTCTCTGTAAATTTCTGGTGTGGTGGAACTACTTAGACCAGATGGTGGTTGTACATTAAGCCAGGGTTTCCCAAACTCAGCCCTCAGGGCTCCCCAACAGTGCAGGTTTTCCATATCTCCTTGCTGGAGCACAGGTGTATTCATTACTGACTGACACATTGTAACAGATCCACAGGTGATCCTAATTATGTCACATGTGATCCGGAAAACCTGCACTGTTGTGGAGCCCTGAGGACTGGGTTTGGGAAACCCTGCATTAAGCTTTCAGGAAAAGTTAAAATTTGTCATACTTTCTTTCTTTTGACCTCTATTCCATAAAGCCTGGAACTTTATTCTCTTCAACTTCATTCTCCAAATGACAGTTGCTCAACAGCTAAAACTGTGTTATCCAAGTGTACTACACTTTGCTTTATTTTAATGTGAAATGATTACTTAGCAGGAGGTATTGTGGAAAACTGACCAGACGCGAGGGAAACATTTCAGTAAATTTAAGATTCCCAGCACTTCAGTGATTCAGAGGCTCTAAATAAGTTCAGAAACGCCAAGCCGATTCAGAAACAAATTCAGTAAAAATGTAAGGATTCGCTAGATGGTGTCATATTTAAATATCTCATTAGTGAACGTGAAGCATTATTCTGCTGTTTTTCTTACAACTTTATGATTTGCATCCTTTTTTCTGACTCTTACATTCTATAAAGGATACACAGCCCATAGAATAGATGGATCAAACCCAGGGCCGCCATCAAAAATCATGGGGCCCAGTACAAATGAAGCAGGCAGGTCCCCCAGATGACCCCCCCCAATGAACCAGGGCCATCTTTCCGACTGCGCACGATGGGCAGGTGCCCGGGTGCCCAGGGGGAAAGGGGGCCCATGGCAATGAAATAAAAACCCCTGAATTTAATCAGTTAAGTTCAGGTAAGTTAAGGGGGCCCCTAATATATATATATATATATATATATATATATATATATTTTTATATATATATATATATATATATATATATACACAAGTTAACCCGTGCATGATACTAATGCATTCTAGTCAAATCAAGCTACTTAAGGTGTTAAAAAGGTTCTTGTCATGCATTTGGGGCTAGGCCAGGCCTCCTCAAGGGAAGAGCGTTACTTCCCGAATGCAAACGCCCTTTTTTAACGTGGTTTTGTCCACATGTCACCACCTCATAATTTTTCTCCATCACCTCATCCTTCATCTTTATCGTCACATCTATCCAGATGTCTATCCAGACACAGGGATCTCTCTCAGCGGTCCTGAGTATCACACTCCTCTCGCTATGTCACCCCCGGCAACCACCAACCACTCCCAACTGTCACCCCCGGCAACCACCAACCACTCCCAACTGTCACCCCCGGCAACCACCAACCACTCCCAACTGTCACTTCTCCTTCAAGAAATATATATATATTTTTTTAAAATCTTTATAAACACTTTTAACAATTAACAAATTAAATTAACAAATTAAAAACATCCTAGTATACCAAATTTTTAGCCCTTTCTGAGTTGTTTTTTCCCCACACACACTAAGAATTTAGTAGGTCAGTGTATAACTCCGCCCAGCAGGTGGCGCTGCAGCTTGGTTTTTTTTTTCCCACACACACACAGACTAACACACGCCACTAGGCTTTTATATTATATATATATATATATATATATATATATATATATAGACACACTCACCAAATATTGGCATTGTCCCTACTAGAATCACAACATTTCACAGACTCTCCTGCTCTCTCCTACCTGTTCTTCTCACTTTCCCCACCTGTAGCTGCAGGTTTCTTTAGTTGCGGCTTGTCTGGATCCTGGAATGTTGGGGGCCCTAGTTGGAAAAAAAAAAAGATTACATTTAGAAAATTACAGCCAACCCCGGCGTTAAATCAATAGCACCCACAATTAATAATTAGGCCTTCCTCCAACCCCAACATTAAAATAACAGTATTCACATTTAATAAATAAACCTATTTCCCTCCCTACAAACAGCCCCAGCAATAAATTAATAGTATTTAAATTTTAGAAATATACCTATCACTGACCTTAAATAATTCATAGTCACATTTAATAAAGTGACCTCATTCTCCCCCACATTCAGTAGCCCTCAAACCACCCCATCTTAAAGTAATAGTCCGCACTATAAAATTGCCCAACCACTACCCCACAAACAAACTTGCACCCAATAATTAGCCACCACCTACCTCACACTATTGCCATCACACACACATTACTGTGCCCCATCATCACCATGTTGTGCCCCCTTATGATCACACTGCACCCTCCATGCTGCTTTTCCCCCTTCACCTGGCCCCCCATTATCACACTGTGCCATCCTGCCCCCCCTCTCCATCACTGTGCCTTCCTGTCCCCCTCTCCATCACTCGGTGACTTTCTGCTGCCCCCCCTTTCCCTCATACTGTGCCTCTCTCTCCCCCCTTTTTCCTCATACTGTGCCTCTCTCTCCTCCCTTTTTCCTCATACTGTGCCTCTCACCCCCCCTTTTTCCTCATACTGTCTGTGCCTCTCCCCCCATTTTTCTTCATACTGTCTGTGCCTCTCCCCCTCATTTTCCTCATACTGTCTGTGCCTCTCCCCCCTACTTTTTCCTCACACCGTCTGCCTCTCCCCCCTACTTTTTCCTCACACTGTCTGTGCCTCTCACCCCTACTTTTTCCTCATGGTGTTACTTTCTCCCTTTATTTACTTACCTTTGTATTAGCTTTTCTCCTCTCTTCTCTTCTCTTTTCTTCTGTCTTATTGTTTCTTTCTTGTTCCTCTCTGCACAGTTCCTCACTGAGTGTCAGGTGTGACTTGACGACGTCACACCTGACATTCAGTGTAAATAGTGCAGAGAGGAAGAAGGAGGGACGCCAGCGCTGCCATCATGTGAGAATCTGTGGGGGTTTCTTTTTCCTCTACCCTGCTCCCCCCACCAACGAACTACCAAGGCCCCGAACACCAGCACCTTCCCCCCCGCCCGCACGCATGCAAAAAAAAAAAAAAGCAAAAGAAAACTTTAAAAAAAAATAAATAAATGTGGGCAGTGAGGGCCCCCTGGTGAGCCCGGGCCCAGTACAAGAGTACCCCCTCTACCCCTCTGATGGCGGCGCTGATCAGACCAACTAAAAAGGAAAAATGGGGGTGTTAACCATAGCAACCAATCACATTCTAGCTATCATTTATCTAGTATATTCTAGAAAATTATAGCTAATCTGATCTCCTTCTTCCCTTTCTAGAAGGTCTGATAGATCTGCTCCCATGTTTTTAATTAGCAGAAATTGTTAAATATATTTTAATCCCCAAATATTTAGCACTATATTATCAAACATTAAGTCCTTTGCAGTTCTTTGCAGATAAATGGTATATGTGTTTAGCAATTAATCATAAAACTTATATAAATACAATGCTTAATCATGTTTCACCTTATAAATAGGTGCAAATCATTAAATTAATGGGTTTTACTAGCTAAAAAACACAAAGAATAAACCTTTTGAGGTAAAAGAACATATATTTAGGCCTAGTTTGTTCCAATGTGTCATGTTTATTGGAAAATACACCACAACATGAAAACCACTGACAAGTTAAGTGCATAACATTGATTAACTCATTACAATGGCACCTGGGTGGAAAATGGTGGGATATATTAGGAAGCAAGCAGGGGCGGATTGGTCATTGCCCTGACTGGGAATTTTCCCGGGAGGCCAGTGACACCTGAGGCCGCTGCAGGCCCCCTGATTCTTATTTTTATAAGTTATTTTTTTTTTACTTCTCCCGGCAGCGCCGGCATCGTTCTATCCGGTCCCCTCTCCCCCGGACCAGGGGTTCCAACAAGGGGGTGGATAGAACGAGGCCGGCGCTGCCGGGAGGAGTAAAAAAAATAACTTATAAAAATAAGAATCAGGGGGCTCCTCTCCTCCCACACTTGGCCTCCTCCAGTCCCATTCAAGCAGAATGCCACATGGGACGAGCACCATGTGACAGGTGCTATCCCATGTGTGAGCGCGCGATGCAGCAGAGAAGACTTCAATAGAGCATGACTCCAACAAGGTAAGTTTAAGTGTGAGGAGGTGCTGTTACACTATTATTTTACTGTGTAGGGGCTGTTACACTATTATTTTACTGTGTAGGGGCTGTTACACTATTATTTTACTGTGTGGGGGCTGTTACACTATTATTTTACTGTGTGGGGGCTGTTACACTATTATTTTACTGTGTGGGGGCTGTTACACTATTATTTTACTATGTGGGGGCTGTTACACTATTATTTTACTATGTGGGGGGCTGTTACACTATTATTTTACTATGTGGGGTGCTGTTACACTATTATTTTATTATGTGGGGGGCTGTTATACTATTCTTTTGCTATGTGAGGGGCTGTTATACTATTATTTTGCTATGTGGGGGCTGTTACACTATTCTTTGCTATGTGAGGGGCTGTTATACTATTTTACTATGTGAAATGCTCTTATACTATGGGGGGGCTTCTCTACTATTATATGTGAGAGAAGGGGCTGCTATACTGTTATACTATGTGACAGAAAGGAGGGCTGCTATTTTACTATAATGTGTGAGGGAAGTGAGTGGGGGGGGTCTTAATATAATGTGGGTGTGAGGTAGACAATTAATTTAATGATGTAGTGTAGGTTGGGGCTAATTATTTAGTGAGTGTTATTTTATTTTTGGGGGTGATGGTGGGGCAATTTAATTTAATAGTGGGGATGTTAATTTAGGATGGGGTGATGGGACCTTTAACTTAATCCTTGGATGGTATGGGGGCTATAATTTAAATGTGGGGATTTTTTGGGGTGAATGTAAATATGAATATGAATTATTTAATGGCAGTGATGGTTGCAGAAAATAGGTATATTTAACATAAATGCTATGAATTTATTGCTGGGGGGGTCTCTACTGTAATTTGGGTGGGAAGTAGGCTATTAATTTAAAGGTGGACTGTGGGTCGGAGCTAATTATTTAATGGTCAGTGCTATTAATTTATTTGTTGGTTGATGGTGGAGCTGTTTAATAGTGGGCTCTATTAATTTACGGTGAGGTGACAAGATCTTTAATTTAATGTTGGGGTGGTTTTGGGCTATTAATTGAATGTGGGGCTGAATTTGGGGAGGAGGGCTATATATTGAATGTGGATTGTTGTGGGAAATGGTTATATTTGTTAAACGTTAATGCTATTTATTTATTTATTGCTAGGGCTGTTTGGAGGGAGGGAGATAGGTTTATTTTTTAAATGGGAATACTATTATTTTAATGCCAGGGCTGTTTGGAGTTTTCTAAATGTCATGTACCCATTTTGTTTTCCAAATAGGGCCTCCAACATTCCAGGATCCAGACAAGCAGCAACTGAGCTAAAGACACCAGAAGCCACAGGTGGTGAAAGTGACAAGAACAGGAGTCTGTCAACTGTCCGGAATCTGGTGACTGTCACGGTTGGTCAGGTTTGGTCCGATAACAAGGACAGTTGGAAGGTATGTCTCGCTTCACACTGTACTGCTAGTGAAGGCAGAGCTACGTGCACCTAACAGTAGTGCACAGTTTTGTCTGTGTATATGTCTAAAATGACAACCACCCTGTCTTAAGTGCCCCAGGCCCCCCGGAGCTTTAATCCAGCTCTGGTGATACTTTAGTGGTTCCTATATTGATCCCATTGCCTGCCTTCTACCTTGCACTGATTCCATTCTCAGATCACTTTGTTGAACATATGGCCAGCCCCCATTACACTGACAATATTATTAATCCTGCTCCTTTGCACTTACTGTATTACCAGCAAACCCTTGGAATAGCTCTCTCCTTCATTTATGCCATTGTCTTCCAACCCTCCCTGCACTGTTATTGCAAACCACCCCCAATCACTGGGCACATTAGGGCTCATACACAATTGTTGCAAAATAAGTGTTTTGTTGCATTATGGCAAGAATTTCAGCTTTGTGATGATCGCACCTGGAAAGCCATTTATTATAAGAATAATTTGAAATGCATGTTTTGGAACACACAGACACACACACACACACACACACACACACACACACACAGACACATACACACACACACACACACACACACACACACAGACAGATAGATACACACACACTTAGAGAGAGATTTGACTGGTAGTTTGCATCTCAGGACATCAGGGAAAGATGCAACAGTGAGGTCCTCATATGCTGCTCTGGAAGACTGATCAAATGCTTTTGTGCCAACAAGTTTCATAATAGTTAAACTTATTAACTAAAATCAGATATGTTTCTATGAAGGGAATATTGGATGGATGTGTTAATAAGCAACTAAACAAGTTGGAGACAGAGGTATACACCAGTCGCAGATCATGCAAAAGGATTCATGTATTTTTATAGCTCAGGACTGCCAGCTTTTTCCCTGCATTCCTTTAGAGATGACTCCCTGTGTATTAAGTCATCACGTGCAGGTTTTCTTAATTGTTACTACAGCCAAATATCAGTACTTCTAAACCCCGCCCACTTTTTGTGTTGGCCCCACCTACATTTGATTTGGTCCCGCCCACACGAGGCCACTTCAATTATTTTTTCCAGGGCCAATTTAAGTTCCCAATCCGCCCCTGGAAGCAAGTGACATTCAGTTCTTACAGTTAATGTGTTGGAAGCAGGGAAAATTGGCAAGCATAAGGCTCTGAGCAACTTTGGCATGGTCCTAATTCTGATGGCTAGATGACTGGGTCAGAGCATCTCCAAATGGCTGTCTTATGTCTTGTGGGGTGTTCCTGGTATGCAGTGGTTAGTACCTACCAAAAGTGATCCAAGGAAGGACAACCAGTGAGACACCAAGACACCAAAAGGGTCCTGGGTGCCCAAGGCTCATTGATTCGCGTGGGGAGTGAAGGAATTGCCGCTGGTCCAATCCCACAGAAAACCTACTGTGGCACAAATTGCTGAAAAAGTTAATGCTGGCTATGACAGAAAGATGTCAGAACACTCAGTGCATCGCAGCTGCTGCGGATGGGGCTGCAGAGCTGGAGAACAGTCAAAGTGTTCATGCTGACCCCTGTCTACCACGTCAGTTCCACAACTGAACTATGGAGCAATGGAAGAAGGTGGCCTGGTCTAATGAATCACATTTTCTTTTATGTGGTTGACCAGGTGCGTGTGCAACATTTACCTGGGGACTATGGGAAGAAGGCAAACAGTGTGATGCTCTGTTTTCTGCCACATAGTTGTGCCTCATAGTTGTGCCCCCAGTTCATGTTATCCCTCACAGCTATGCCCCCAGCTAATGTTGCCCTTCACAGTTATGCCCCAAGCTAATGCTATCCCTCATACTTATGCCTCCCCAGCTAATGTTATCCCTCATAGTTATGCCCCCAACTAATGTTATCCCTCACAGTTATGCTCTCAGCTAATGTTATCCCTCACAGTTATGCCCCCAGCTAATGTTATCCCTCATACTTACTTTAAATGCTGATCTTCTATTCCACTGGAGCTGCTTCACTATAGCAGCCAAAGATGACTGAAACAGAGCTACTGTGAATGCGCAGCAGCTCCGTTTCGGCTATCTTCGGCTGTTTTAGTGAGGCAACGGCGGAGCTCGGAATGCCAGACTGAAGTGGTCCATGTGCCACGTTGGCAAGCGTGCTGGGGGTTGCTGACTCCTGGCCTAGAGTATTCAATCATTGCTCAAATTTCCAGGAGGTAAATAGTACTTATCACTTTTCCAAACAAGGCCCCAATGTCCAGGGTCTGGTCAAAAAGCAACTAAGCCTAAGACACCAGCAGCACTGGATAGTCAAACCTTCAGGAACAGGTAGGAGTACAGCACAAAGTTGGAGGTCAGTATAGCACCTACAAAGGCTCCCCACAGTAGTTTATTCAAGTCTTCTCTAGTGGTGCACCACTGCTTTGGGGCAGTGTTCTCGCTCGCCCAGAGCAGAAAATGGTCTAGTTATGGTTCTGCAGTAGGGTGCAGGTGACCAGTTAGAGAAGGTGTTTCCGTTGCCCAATAAAACCTTTGCTTTGTGTAGTGCTGGCGGACATGATGGCCTGCACATGTGCACTAATGACAGGGATTGATAAAGCTCTGCTCACAGTGACATCTCTGAGACCAAGGGAGGGAGGGAAAAGTGACAGTTAGGTGAGAGGAATGACTGGAAACTGGCAGTTGAAGTGTAGCAGTTGGCCTAAAAAAAGGGGCCAGAGAAAAAGGAGGCTGGAAGTGAGAAGGAGAGGAAGAAAGTTATAAGCAAGAGAATTGACAGGTGGCATAAGTGGAGAAGTTGGAACGGAGAATAGAGAGACAAGAGAAGACTGAACAGAGCGACACATACAGCAGCAGGCTGAAATGTAACCAACAGAGTGGCAAAAAGAAATCAGATTGCCAGAAGCAAGACAAACTACATTATTAAAGCTGACAAGCAAGAGATAAGACATCTTTCACACCACTTTAAATACCTGAACCCCGATCCTGAAAAGATTGCCTGAAACTGGACCTGAAGCAATATACTGGTAGGTACTCTTTAGTTTTATTATACTTCCTGTTTTACTAGAAAGACTGAGCAAAATGTACATATTAGTTTAGTTAGTCTGGGACAAAGTGGGAAGTCCCAAAGATTAATGATATATACCCTTGTTCTGGGACTGAGTTACATTTTAAAGGGTAACTTTAGGGATAGTAAGCCAAGTTTATGGACTAAATCATATAGGAAATTAGTCATAAGGGTTCGGTATTGTTATGAAAACCACTCAAGAGAGGCTGGAGTTGTATTACATGTTACAAGCATCCTAGAAATCTGTGTTTATTGCTATTTTATTATTGGCTGCTGGAGTGATCTCTACCATAGGAATATTGCAGTTACCAATTTATTTCTACTGAGAATTCATATTGTATTATTGAAAAGTAGCGAATTGAGCCCTTTAGATATGAATACCAAATGCACTTTATGATGTGTGCTGCATTATGTTATATATTGGACAGTCATATTTATATGTGAAAGTTATTATTGGTTGCAACTGTCGTGTTTTTACACGTCCCTGATTAGTGTGAACTGTTCGCTAGAATAATGTTAAAATGCAGAGGTACCTCTGAAGCTAGTATTTAGGATATTAAGAACTGTGTGTTATTATATGATAAGCTAAAGGTTAATCTGTTGTTTAGTTTACCTGTGAGCCAATATACTGTTTTAAATGTGCACTCTTTTTATACAAACTTACTAAAAAAGAAACTAGCCTGGGGAACCACTCTAGAAATAAGCGTGCCGGTGGTTTCTAAAGCTAGCAACAGAGTGGTGTGTGTTTTCTGTAATCGAGCCTGGGGTTTAGAGTAAGGGGTTTCTTGGTCTCCCTCTGGTGTCAGTGAACAAAGACTTTACCCCACGAAGAGCTTACTGTCTGAAGACTATGGTGGAGGCACTGTGCACCGAGAATAAAGATAAACTAGTGGGCCAGGAACCGAAACACACCGACACACACCCATACCCACACGCGCTATAATCCTACGGAAAAGGGGGTGTTACATTTGGAAACTCTTGGGAAGACACTCTTTTTTTTCCTTTTTTCAAAATATATTTATATAATTATTATTATTTTTTTAGACTGCAAAGTTTTTTGCTCCTAAGGGCAAGCACTTATCTGTGTATCTGTGGCTTTGTCTACCTCTAACTATATAGCAATTTTGTGAAAACTCCCTTACTAAACTCTCCCTTGGCTTGCATACCCCTTCCATCACCTCTCCTGTCTCTAAAGGCATAATCAGAGGTAAGATAGGAGTACAAACATTTTAATATAACATACGCAGTTTTGGTGTGCATGTGCAGTACTGTAAAAGTCTAATAATTGAATGAAGATAGTTTAATAATCCATATATAATTTCTGTACAATAACATCATTTGCGTTTGCGATTAGTATGCAACCAGATGATAATTATTATAGCAGACACCATCAAAATTAGTAATTATTACTAGAGATGCTCAGTCTCGGTTCCCCGAGAACCGAACACACCCGAACTTAGCAGATCCGAGTACCGAGTCGAGCCGGCTTGGTAGTTAATTGAAGACGAGGCAAAACGTCATTGTTACGTCGTCGGCTCTCGGATCTTGCAAGTTTTGGATTCTATAAGTACCGCCCTCCACGGCGATCCAGCGCGATTTCACAGAGGGACACAGAAGGGGTAGCTCAGTTCTTGGCAGTCTGTAGAGAAGTTGGGCAGCATCATAGGCAGAATAGAAAGAGGAGGGGTAGCAGTGTTTTTCAAAATCTACAGTGACATTCAGGAGAGCTCCATTGCTAATTGTCATTGCTGAAATAGAAAGAATTAATAGGTCTGGCAGGCTTGGTCTTCTAAATATGCAGTCCCATAATGTACAGTGTTATATAGGTTACACACAAAAAGGAGAGCTCCATTGCTCCATTGCTAATTGCACCACTTTTCCTTACTGACAATGCTGTGTGGCAATGTTTCCTAGATGTGCTAGGAGCTGCCATGTGTTTGAGTCATTGCTCTGTCGCTTAGCATCCAGCCAGGTCGCTGCAGTCCTTGTTTGAAAGTGTATGAAAATAATATTGTGACTTGTGAGGTGGTCAAAAATGACTGCAAATGACTTGAAATTAGTGTTATTGAGGTTAATAATAATGTGTGTGGGGGGGGGGGGGGGGTAAGCAAAAATGTGTGATTTTAGCAAAAAAAATAGGGATTGTAGAAAAAATCCAAAACCAAAACACGCAAGGGCGGTTTTGCCAAAACCAAAACCAAAACACAAAGTTAATCCAGATCCAAAACTAAAACCAAAACCAGAACACGGGGGTCAGTAAGCATCTCTAATTATAACCCTCTTTGTGGATATCCAAAATTAAAAGTAATAAAAAGTATTTAATGTTTCTAACATGCTAATCATATCGCGTATAGTCTCATTCGGTTCATGATCGCATAAGAAAGTTTCCTGTTGCATTTATGTAGTGATCACACATTGCAATCGCCCGATATAGCGAGTATAAGATTTCAAACATCTAACTATAACTTCATGTATGTCTTAAAGAAACCAGTTTATACAGGTTTATGGGTGGGAGCCTGAGGATATACACCTGGCCACACTAGGAAAGATGACCCTCACCAGAAGAGACAACAACCAGATTAATCTGTCAATGGGACGTCAAGTTCTTGGGATGTCATGACCTCCCGACCTCTAGATGTTGACCTTAATATTGTTTTTGTTTATCTGTGTGATGTCAGAGCTTTTTTTCATTGTAAACTGTATAAATTGGTCACCTCTGGCTTTGGAAACCAAAGTGTTCTTTTAGAAGCTTGAAGTCGGTACCGACAGCACAAGCATATGCAGGCGATACTATCTGTATATTGTGATCAAAATGGAAAATCTTTTATTGCGTTAATTGAAACAGAAATATCAGTATGAAAATGCATACTTTAGGCACAAAGAAGGGGATTGCTTCCAACTCAAAATGAGCCTCTATGTGTGTCTAGATGGAGCAGAGGACTTATTTATTTCTGCCACTACTGAGGAAATGTTCTCTTTTGCCAGGGCGACATAAATTACTTCTGCCTTCGCCAAGGTTATATATTTTTAAGGTCTATTCACATGACTAACAACCTTTGCTGCACCCTTCTGAATCATTATGCACAAACTCAAACCACTTCCTAAAAACTCTAAATGCTGGAAGCTACTAATTAATGATAAATAGATATAAAATTCATTAATTTATATCAATTTCCTGTGTGTTCAAAATAAGGGCAAGGTTCATAAATAAATTTGTGATATTACAACAAATTTGCTGGCCTCCTGTGGTACATTTCAAGTTTGTACACGAACCATCTTGGGTGAGATGCTCACACTGCAGACATAACATAAGATTGAATCATTGCATCAAGTAGTGTCATTCTCAGCACAAGTTTGAAAATTGTTTTATTCTTTGAATAAAGTGTTTTTGTTATGTAATTTTTTTTAAATGTTTTTACTATTTTTTAATACATTTAATTTATTTGAAACATTTTTTAAACATTTTTTCCACTAAATCATTTTTTTAAATGTAGTTATTGTGACATGTTTATTTTTCATATACTGAAAGACTTTAAAATATTAGGCTTGCAATTACATATCATATTTACTTTGTATAGCAATGCAAACTTCCCATGTGGATGGACTCCACTCCCCTGCACTGCTCTGGAGAAGCTACAGAGGTGAAGCAGACAGGCCAAAATAAAACCTGTAAGGTAGGTGGGCTATCAATCAACGGCAACCACTGGTTCACCGCGGCGCGTACACTAAAAATGTGGCCCTACAATTGCATTCCTCCAGTGAGCCCTTCAAGCCCAGTCCGACACTGCCCCTGTTAATTTGCTTTCCACTTCAGCTTGTCCCTACTTGCTGACCCGTCCTCTCTCCTGGTGCACTTTAGTACTGGAGGGGGGGGGGGGGGTAGTGCCGTAGCATGTACTTGACATGGATCCATGCTACGCCTTTGCTCATAGATCCCCCTCTAATTAGTTGGAGCTGCCAGCACAAGAAAATAGATTGAATTAGTTCCCACAAAATCCCAAGTGTCAACTTCCAATTAATTGTATCCAGCAAATAGTGTAAATAAATTAAAAAATATAAGGAGTGGATTATACATTATCACTTTTATTTTTCAATATATAAAAAAATAAAACTAATAATAATGTGACGGGAAGTAATTAATTACTTTTAATATCCCTGATCTCATAGAATAGGTGGGAATTAGAAACTAGCACATTGCAAATAGATGCCAGACAAGACAACATTCCATTAAATGGTGCTGTTTAATACATGACACTTTAAGGCAGTGTTTCTCAACTCTAGTCCTCAGGACCCCTAACAGTGCCAGGGGCGCACGGAGGATTGTCGGGGGGGAAAACATGCACTGTTAGGGGTCCTGAGGACTGGAGTTGAGAGACACTGCTTTAAGGCTATAATAAAATGTATATAGGGCCTGATTCATCAAAAAACATATCTGCCGATTTTGAGCGTATCGTACCCAAAATCGCTTGGGAGTTACTGCCGCAAAAAAGGGAGATATGGCCGTGTACGGAAGCAACGTTTGTGTGAAAGCAAGCGCATTGTGCAGAGTGACCTAGAGCTAGAGCCAATAAGCAACATCGTGACAACAGTACCGCCATTGACGAAACAGTTGGCGGTACTACACTTTTGCGCCACTGGATCATTCCAGAAGACAGTGAGAGTCGTGGCAGGGATGTCCCAAGCCACCTTCAGTCGTGTACTGAAGCTTGTACTGAGGGCGTTCCTGTCGCGGCTCAGGCAACTAATACATATGCCAGTCAATGAGGAGTCCCTAGTGCCCATAAAGCGTCAGTTTGCCACCATAGCCAGCTTTCTGCAAGTCATAGGGCCAGTAGATAGGACACATATAGCCCTGGTCCCCTTCGGGTGGGAATGCTTCCATTTATTTGAATAGGAAGCATTTACACCCTGTTGATGTCCATGTTTTATGTGACCCGTCTCTCCTCATTCGTGGTTGCTGTATGGGTGGGATTAACCATGACTCATTTGCTTTCAGGCAATCAGGGATATTGCGCAGACTAGAAGATAGGCAAGGGGGTGCCGCGTGGTGACGCGTGGCTGCTTGATAATTTTATTTCCATTTTATCGTTATGTATCATTAATTTGGGGTCATACAGACCTTCCTATACGCTGTAGTCCTAAATGGTGGTTTGCCCTCTGTTAAATGTCATTAAACAGTCAGTAATAATGTGCAGATTACAATGCAAGGGATGTTTTTTTTCTTCGTGATTTTCTTTGAAAGTGGCTAGAATAATGTCAGCTTGTCATGTTGCCCAACTAATAAACTTACATGATCTTGGATATGCTCAAACCCAATAGGAATATGTACACACATTTTAAAGATAGTTACCTTTCCAATGCCACATGGTTAAGACAAGGTTCAAATAAACAAATTGTGGATGCTTTGCTTGTCAAAAATAGGCACCTAGGGCTTGAAATTAAAGAAAGTAAGCTAAAAAAAAAGGAAAGTTTCTCCTAGAGAATCCATGCGTTGGCTGCAAACTGCGTACTTATTTTGCTCACAGGTTAAAATGTGACTGTTTTTAAGGTAGTTCACTTGATTTTAGGTTTATTTTTATAATGTAATTTACAGTTCATCTCGAACACGTCCTAGCCCAACTATAAATCTGCTATCACATTTTAAATTTTTCTCCCCCTCAAATGGAACATGGTTTTGCAAATGAGAAAAGTTAATCCTTTATTCACTTTACTTTCCATAATGATTCTGGCCATTCAGGGCATATTTGAGTTTTCGGACTATAATAGTCACACCATATCATGTTTGCATATTCCATAAGTATATTTGGTATGTTTTGTAAGTCATACGTAATTTTTTTTCTGTTTGTCTTTCTTGTCACCCTTCAGAGGAGATAATACATAACCATTCCACCCTTGGCTCCTCACTCCTATTTTGAACCCACACACAGAGCAGGAAACCGCGTACAACTCGCCACATATAGCCACCAGATCAGTGGTGAAGCGGGCTTATGGCCATTTAAAGACCCAATTTAGGTGCCTCGACTGATCTAGTGGTACACTGATGAATGCGCCAAAAAAAGTATGCAACATTATTGCTCTGTGCGTGGTGTTCCACAACATTGCTATCAGGATTCTGCTGTCGTGCTGGTGACCCTGACCTTTTGGCGTGTTATTTGACTATTCTTCTTGCTTTGGACCCCTGACCTCGGCTTACTTCTGACCATCCGCTACCATCTACTCAGCCTCCACCAGCCTGCCGCTGCGGTGTTGTTAACAAACTTACACTACGCTAAGACTTAAGTCCTGGCGGCATCCGAGTACCTGTGAGCGCATAAAGCTCTACGGGAAAGGCGGCTGCTATAGGCGAAGACCTCTTCCATCAGTTCTGTAAGTTCGTTATCAGACCGACAGCCTAGCACAATGAGCATTCCTACAAACCAAAATTCCTCTCTACCTTATAAACATTTTTTAAATTATTAACAGTACCTGACGTGTACTCGGGTTGCAGATAACAATATGTATTAGTGGGCCAAAAAAACCCCAAAAAAACATTTTTTAATATCATTCATCGTACGGTGAAGCCATGGCATTGACCTGCATTTTGATTTCATCCCAGATCCTGGCGTTATCTGGGGCGGAAAGCTGTCGAGTGGTGGAGTGCAGCTTCTCTACCACCAGCTGAACCAGAATTTCAACCTCCTGATAGCTAATGTTTGGCTGCCTTCTTTTGAGGCTGATGTTGATGAGTCTGAAGGGAAGCCTAGCTTGGCCCTGGCTGCTCCTTGTCCGACATGTTGTTTTTTCTAAAGAGAAGACAAAAGACAGGCATATTTTCATGTACCACCAAAAAATATTAGTCCTCTGGCTACTACTGTGTTTAGCATAGCATCTACCTTTGCAGAGAGTTTCAAGTTAAGTAAAACTCAGACCTCTGTAGAGCCATACAAAACATACCCATAAAAGTAATATATGTTGACAAAATGGTGTTAGCTTGCTAAGCTAATTGTTTTTCTTTTTTTTATAATAGCTCAAGAAGACATAGGTCAGTGCATTGTACTCATCACTATTAAGAAGAGAAAATCCAATGTTTCCAAAAATTCACAACAAATGCTCTGAGCTCCTGAAGTCACAAAATGGAAGGACTAAATTAGTATCTCAGCAGTCTTTAGAGCAAGGGGCTGGGTATGTCCTTAATTGCCTGGATACAGTTGCTGACCTAGAATAATTGACAGGTGAGGCAGACATCTTAAAAATGGTACAGAAGGGATCTGCGAATGACGTGTTTATGCCCATACGTGCATAGATAACCAATCACAGTGCAGAAAGTTGAAGAGTCATTCTCTTGCAGACATGAGGGCTGCATTATTTGCCTGGGCTGAGCTGTGAATCTTAACCGCCATGATGGACAATCTGTTCAGGCCCAGAGGCCGTTGTATCACTAATGAGGATAATCTGCAGGCTTATCATACAGAGTGCAGACGTATACGAATGCAAGTGAACTGTATGCATTCGATAGTGCAGCTCCAGCGGTGCTGGAGAGATCCGTGGAGGCAGCAGCCGCATCTACTTGAAGACCTAAGAGATGAGATATGAGTTCTTTAATAATTGCTTTTTTTAAATTGAACTGATTGCTTAGCTGATAGATTTCTTTCATGCCCTAACTGGTAATAGGCTTTTTGTTTTGTGAAAGTACAAGGTCTTAGACAAATACCATCTGTAAGATGTCGGCTTCACCTGTCAATTACTCTGCCATCAACCATATCCTGTTTTAATGATATCTCTGATTCACTATGTGATTGAAATTTCCCTCCCAGATCAAGTCCATCTGTAAATGGAGTAGCGAGGTTTTTTTGAAACCACTGAATTGTCAATGTGTGGAAGAGGATATTTCTAACATTATCTGGCAGTTTTTATGTAAGTGTGAAACAGAGAGAACATTTTGTAAACAGCTAATGTGTAATATTTATTCCAACAGACCGTGCTCCGACGCAAGCAACTGGAATGGCGAGGAGGTGTTACCAGGGAGGAGGCCCAGGAGCAGGCCCAGGAGGAGAAGGAGGGCCAGGAGCAGGTCCCAGGATGGTCAGGGTGGCATTAAGTAGCACTAGTGCTTCAAGCACAAGCTTACTCCAAGTCTGCAAGACCATGGTGGGACCTATAGTGCCCCAAAGCAACATGTCAATTCAACACAGACACAAGTGTAAACATCATTTTTAATGTCATAAATTACACACACATTATTGGTCACCTACATGAAGGGTCTGTCATCTATAACACATTGTGCCATTCAAACAAAACCAAAACCCTGGTAGATGATGCAAAATCAAGTCCCCTACAAATTAAGCTCTTTGTAAATACATTATCTATATTATTTAAAATGTATATTACTATACATTACAATACATTGCAAAAAATAGATAAACAACTAAATAACTAAAGAAATAACTAAATAAATTGTTTGGCAGAGCTGTGTTGCATTGGTTTGAGTTTATTTTATAATAAGTAGCTTTGAGTTTACCTTGAAGAGAGTTCTTTTATATATATATATATATATATATATATATATATATATATATATATATAGACACGTATATATACATGTATATATATATAAAAAGTATCTTTGAGTTTACTTTGCAATATATATATATATATATATATATATATATATATATATATACCAAATCCTTACATAATGTAGGTAATGTTGTATTTACTTAAGAACTGTCTTTCACGCACCGGAAACTGTCTTGATTATGAAATTGCGTTTTACGTGACATATGCAGCTTCCGAACTAATTCACCTTGCTATGCATCTTGAGTTCCGTTCAGTGATGATTGTAGGAGTATGCAGCTTATACGTGCGTAGAATACAGGGCGCAAGTTGCGCTCAGATTGCTTGCCCTAATGAATCGGGCCCATAAACTTTATATCACCATCTTTAAGAATATATGAAATAATTAAATTGTTCCAGGTGTATAAAAATGTGCTGTAGTAGAAAACGGTATAACAGATAGGTTTTATTCAGGGTACGTATATTTCCACATGTTTTTTTTTTCATTTCTTTCTCTGAAAATCTTGGAGCCAATTCAATGCCCTGGAATGTGGCATCATTATGCCCTATGGGCTTTCCCGTGACACAGCACTCTGTAATGTGGATGTCTGCCTAATAACTATAATACATTGCTTGGTTACTTATTACCAAGTTTCTGGCATATACAACTAGAGAAATATGTTTGTTTTCAAGCTAGAATGTTGTATTAAAAAATATAAATAAATGTAAAGGTTAAAAAACAAGGCAGCAGGAACATTCAGAATGTCAATTTCTATTTTGCTAACTACCATTTGCTTTCTTAAGAAATGTTGATTCTTCATTGCATATCTGAAGAACTATATGAACTGAAGAACTATATAGTACTATATAGTATATAAAACCACCTTTGGCAGTGGTAACTTTATAAGTCTTTTATATCTTCTTTGAGGAATTCTGGTTTATTTAATTAATAAATTTGTGAAAGTCGAACAGGTTCGGCCATGTACTTCCATGTGTAAACTGGTTCAGACTTAAAGTTATACGTTTTTTTTACATTTTTTTGGCAAACGACGATCCTAAACCTCAAACAGCGAGCATGAACTTGAAACTACAAACGCATTAGTATACGCAGTTCACATTAAAAAAGTGTAAAATCTAAAATATTATGCAAATAGTGTTTTATAACAAAAATATTTAAAAACACTAATTTTAACATGAAAAGCAAACCTCAAAAACAAATGGTGTACTTTGAACGGTGAAATTGGAACGAGAAACAGTGATTGTGAGATTCAAATTTAGAACAGATCCAGGGCCTTTCGAATTAGTGAAATTCTTTCAAATCACTTGGAAATTTTGGAGCAAAGATAATTGTCCTGTTGAATGAACCAATTTCAGTCAAGCGTCAGTCAGCGGACAGAGTGACCACATTTTTCTTCAATTGGTATAAAAATGAGACAAACGTCCTGTGGCTGCAACACTACCCTGAAGTCATTTCCATGTCTGATGGTTGGTATGAGGTTCTCGTGGTGATACCCTGGGCTAGATTCACCAAAAGACGCAAGGCGAACATAATGTACAATTCTTTAAATCGCACTTACATCGGGTGTATGCACATTCGTATTCAATATAGGCAATATGTTCCTTGATAAATATGGTACTATGTCACTTAAGTGAAGTAAACTCTGGAACACGTAGCAGTGCATTTTAATTTGCCCCTCCAGTTTGCGTATGACAATCATGTATTACCTATTCACAGAGGAACGCACAAGTGTGAAATTCCATACTTATTTGCCATTCACCTTATTATACACACAATTCATAACATAATTGTCATACTAACCCTGCACATTAACCCTTTGCGTCATGCATTATCACATCAGCCTGTACACGTCAAGGGGTAATTGCATGAAACTATATGATATCCAAAACCTATATAGAACATAAATCTCACTCTATCACAATGACATAAATTTGCTTCTAAGAAATAAAACACACACACACACACACACACACACACACACACACACACACACACACACACACAAAGAGTTTTCTAACTAAATTATTTTTTTCTTGATAAAAACTTAAGAGATCTTTCATAAACAACAGAAAAGTGAATAGTAATAATTTTTTTAAACTTGTCAATATATTTACATTTTTTTGTGCTTTTTTTTCACATTTTGGGCAGGGGAATCTTCGCCACCTGCAAAAAAGTTTTTTGTTTTTTTTAAATCATAATACTATGACATATTGGTAAACAATCTACTGTTTATAACAGTAGACTGTTTCTACTTTGTTCTAGCTCAGCAAAGTTCAGAGATGCTAATTAAGAGAAATTCTCTGCAAGGTTCACCTTATTCTGAACACAGTACTAGCCAGACAACTGCATTTTGGAGGCACATGCAGATATATTGGGGGGCTAACCTGTACTTAAGGGCAAACACTAATTAAGGTCCATGAAAACAGACACCTGTAGAATAGCAAACTTTGCCTATGCCAAAACAAAGACGCAATTAAAGAAAAGATTTAGTAGGCCTACATGTTTATGCTGCAATACAAAATTATTATAATTATACTATTTTATTCTATAAAGATGCTTACATTTTTATGCAGGGGCCTAGGATGCCCCTGCCTCCTCTGTCTCCTCAACTTGGTTCATCCACTCGGCCCTCTTCCATATGTGGGCCCTCCCATGATGGGGCCACTTATTCTGCACCGTGGGTTGGGGAAAAGAATTGGTGGTGGGCTGGAGAAATGGTTGGGCTGGGCCTCCTGCTGGCCCTCTTCCTTGACCTCCTCCTGGGCCTCATCATGGACCTCCTCATGGCCTTCCTACTGCTGACAGTAACTGTGGATTCTTAATCTGCAGTGGCGGAGGCATTCTGTTGGTAGACATATGACACATTAATTTATTTATTAAGGTTATCTCTATATCACAAATACATAGAGACATAGAGATAATGTTAGGTTGCAATGTAAACTATCCAATACCAGACATGGACCATCATTGGCCACATAGACACACCTCCCACATCACTTTCATATGGACTTGGCCTGGAAAGTTTATATTCATCACATACTGATTCAGAAATATCACTATTACATAGCAGGCCTAGCACTTTGTCCAATAAAGGTTACTACAGTCCTATTGCTTTGTAAAGGGCCAGATATAAAAGTAATCTTACCTTGAAAAATATAATTTTTTTTTTTATTAACTATGAGCTTATGCCTACCAATTTCACCCGTCAAATTGGAGAGAAGCTCTGGCTGACTCCTCCTCAGATGGCTCCACAGCTCTTGTAGTTGGACTATGCAGCATCTGCAGCCGGACCTGCACCACAGACACAGCTTTACAGTCTTGTATGCATCATTATTCTCCTCATTGGAGATGTTCAGAGCTGGGGGAACAATGCAATGGCTGCTCTAGCAGTAAGTATCCATTGCTCGACACGAAAAAAATGCTGTTGCTCTTATGTTTGCAAGTGAATGAGACTTCTCAACATTCTCAGGCCACGTGCGGGCTTAGGCATGTCAGTTGCGGATCCCTTCTATACCATATCTAAAATTGCTGACTTTTATCTGTCAGCGAATTTCAATAATCATCCCTATCCAGGCAATTAGGGGTGTGCTAACACCTAGTGTTCACACACAGGCAATCACTGGAGAACTCGGATGCATACCCTATATAACAGCTGGAGGGGCAGTGCACATTTAACACAACAACTAGCCATCATTCTTCAATTTTCAGGCATGTACATCAGCACTACTCCTATCATCCTCTGCTAATCTGAGCCTCCTCTCATTAATTTGTATCTTTCAACAGTGCACCAGTTTGTTTAAAAAGTATGTAACAGGAATGTGTTATATATTTACTTTAACCTGTGTTGGACAAGTGTTCATTGATACATCATTTATGATGGTGGGCTGGCTTATCTAGCCTAATAGTACAAATAGCTTTGTTTTGTTTTTTTCTCTGCTTATCTGACCAATTACCACAGATGTAGCTAGTTTGTATTTATCCAAACTATATCTTAGCATTCAGTCTAAAGGGAAATGTGTTTGGGCTATAATGTGACTAAGTGGGTTTTCTCTCAAAGTGTTGGGAAATGCACAGATAAACAACACAATTCAACAAACATTGAACAGCATCTGAAGACATCCAGAAATAAGCACTACAATCTGACTCTGCAGTCCAATAGGTATTTCCTGCAACACAGGCATTTGTCCATATTGTCCCTTCTTTAAACTGGGTACACACTACACAGTTTTCAACCAATAATCGGCTAAATCAGCCGACATACGACCGCTCGTTCAAAAGTCGGGTCAGTGTGTACAGTGACACGATGGATGAGAGTCTGCCCAAATGGATGATTGTCGCCTCATTTGGTTGGTCGTACCGTTTAATATTTTCGTTCCAATCTCGTTTCCGCTGTGTAGTGTGTATAAACTGCCGACCGATCCACAACAGTGAGTATGAAATTACAGTCATTGCTCACGACAACATGGTTGTAAAAAGTCGCTAACGGGAGGTCCGCTCTTCCCTTTCTCGTCCTAAACAAGGCTAGTGTCTATGCAGTCCATGGACCGAGCAATCGGAACATCGATCGCCTGTAAAATCGCTCGGCATAAAAAGTTGGTCGAAATTTCTGTAATGTTTACCCAGCTATACTCCACTCACCTCTAGTTAACACATGAACTTTTTTCCTATTTATATTCACTAACTGGAACAGCCTCATCTTGCCACCATAAAATAAAAGGTCAAACAACAAACAACTCATCTTTCCTATCTTTCTCTCTCTCTCTCTCTCTCTCTTCTATTAGCTGGTGACAAATCAGCTAATTAAGGTCGTCCACAATTATACAATACATATATATCGAAAACCAACAAATCTCAAACACATCACCTGTTTCCCATCTCTTCCAAAGTCATTTAAATGTGCCCTTTGGAATGCACGCTCTGTTTGTAATAAACTTAACGCCATACATGACCTCTTGATCTCAAACAACCACAATCTTCTGGCACTAACAGAAACATGGCTTACACAATCACACACTGTCTCATCTGCAGCCCTTTCACATGGTAGCCTCCATTTCACCCTCACCTCCAGACCTGGAGGCAGATAAGGAGGTGGAGTTGGACTACATCACTCCCGACAGTACACATTTGTAGTTCTACCAAATGTCCCATCACTCACATTCACATCTTTAGAAGTTCATGCTATTTGGATTTTTAAATCCCTTCTCTATGCGTATCGCTGTGACCTATCGTTCCCCATAGACCACACCAATAATTTTTTGAACATTTCTCTGCTTGCCTCCCTCACTTCTTAACTTTCCCTCTCTCAGATCATCACCTTATCAGTTAGACGCTCACCCACAGTACGTTAACATCTCTGCTGTCAAACACTTTCGAGCCTCATCATGACAAGAGAAATCTTAACTCTATTAATTTTTGACAGTTTTCCACCTCTTTCCAACATCTTCTCTCCCCAAGCTCTTCTTTCTCCTCCCCTGATATGGCAGTACTTCATTTTCCCCAAACTCTAGCAACAGCCCTTGATCAAGTGACTCCAGCGAATTTTCATACTCTGCACCGACTTCAATATCAGCCGTGGCACACTAAAGTAACAGAAAATCTAGAAAAACGTTCTCGAAAAGCTGAATGTCAATGGCCTAACTCAAACTCAATCTTCCTAAAACAATTTAATAATGTTCCCACCCACCACCAAAAGTTACTTACTTGACAATTCTACTTCTGTTGATAACATAACCATAAATCCCACCCCGCAAGCTCGCTGCCTAGGAGTGATTCTTGACTCAGAACTATCCTTTGTTCCTTACGTCAACTCTATATTTAAATCATGTTGCATACGTCTAAAAAAACATTTCCAGAATACACACATGTCTCACACAAGACACTACAAAAACTTTAATTCATGCACTAATCATCTCCTACATTGACAATTGCAATTCCCTCCTCACTGGTCTTCCCCAGATCAGACTCTCACCCCTAAAATCTATTTTGCACACAGCGCCTAGCTTAATTTTACTTGCAAATGATTCTTCCTCTGCTGAGCCACTCTTTCAATCTATACATTGTGTCACAGATTAGGGTATTTGCTTACTGGTTTTTGCACTACTCACCAAAGAGGCGCGGAGTCTAACGTGTTCCTGGTCTTCACCAGGGACCCCCGCAAGGAAGTGTGGTCTTAGCTGCGGGAACACGCAGGTCGCGGTCCTCCGAAGGAGTAATCAGTGAAGCAGTAGATGAAAGCGGTGTCGTACAGGCCGGGTCCAAACCGTGAATTCAGGAGATGTCCAAAGGAAAGTTCAAAGCCGTAGTCAGGGTAGCCGGGTCGAGGTCAAAAGCACAGGAGGAAGAATCAAATATCATGCCGAAGTCAAGTTCACAGGGAGCACAGAACAGGAGTAGTAAGTAACAAGCCGGGTAATACACAGGAAGCGCTGGAACGGTACACAGGAACGCTGGAGCTAGGATGAGACCTAATACTCTGGCACTCTCCATGTGCCAGAGTGAGGCTTTTATACAGCTGTAGTCCAATCATTGGCAGTGGTGACGATAAACACCACCTCCGGAGTTACTGGGAAGCGTTCCGTTGCCTAGCAACGGAACGCGCGACCGCTGACCCGGAAGTACGCCCGGTTGCCTGGCAACCGAGCGCTCTGTCACAGAAGCAGACATCCATCTCTGTGCGGCAGACATAGCACGGAGACGGCGTCTGACACATTGGTTGCCTGTTGTGAGGATACCGGGATTGGAACCATAGTTCTCTAGGTACCTGACCCTCTAGATTCACGGTTCACACAGGTAAGGAAGCAAGAAAGAGATAATAACTTCTTCTTCATTTCAACAAAGTGTACACATAAAGTCAATGCAACATTGCTCCCCAAGGAGAAATGTGTTCTCCCACCAAATATAACCAAATGTCAGTAAATTCACCAGTGTCAGTAAAAAAAACAAAAACAAAGTCCCAAGCAGGTTACCTCCCAGCTCAGCATTGTAACAGGCACAAACTCCCAACCAAGTTCACAGTTGGCAATCCAATTAAGCTAGGGATCCTGATCCGTTAGGTGGGTCTGTGGGTCTCGCTTGGCCATATCTCCACTAGCTTGGTGGCACTCTGGGTATCAGTCTCCCTACTTATGTAGCCTCACCAATTACCCAGAATATGCGAGTGCCTCCTGATGAAGTGATGACAAATTATTCCTAGAGGCTCAGCACCCGATCTGCCTGAATATATTCTTGTTTCAAACAATCCTCTCTGGCACTGATAGACTATGGCAACTCAATATCAGTCCAAGTCCTCTCTGTCCAGAATCCTCCAACAACAAAAACCTCTCCCCTTTGGCTTTCCCTTTTTGCTCATATCCAATATCCCACAATCCTTGGACCCTTCCTGTGTCATCCCCCTGGGCAATGATCCGTTTCATTGGTGGTAGATGGAATCTAGGTGCTAACAGGGGTAGAGGTAGAATGTGACCTCAGCAGTAGCCCACCCATTGTGTCCCTGACAGAATGTCTGGGTCAGTCCTGTGCAAGATAATAGGTAATAATTGTCCTTCCCCACCTCCAGATCTTAACCCCTTCCACTACTTTGTGATGTCACAGGGTCCTCAGCTGTTCCATGCTTCCTGAGGGCTTCCTCTCCCTCCCTCTTTGGTCACCAAACAATGCTGGATCTGGCCACCCGGTAGCATTAATAAGTGGGTGGGCTGATGTCGCCCAATTGACCCACTGACTGACAGTTCGAATTGGCCCAATATTCCCACTGCACCCACTTTTTGGAATTCTCTCCCTTGTACCATAAGACTTTCCTTTAGCCTTCAAAACTTCCAACCTCTTCAGGCAAGCTTTTCCTTTCCCATAACCACCTTCTTCACCTCCATAGAGTTTCCTATTTCCACTCTTTACACAGTTCACACAAGACAACAACCCTCTGACCATCTGACCAACATCACTATGTGACTGGATCATATAGCCCACTAAGCACTTTTTATCTTTGCATTCTGGCTGGACCAATATGCAATATGTAGCACTCAACCCATCAAACTGCCATTATCCCATAGATTTTAAGCTTGCGAGCATGGTCCTTTTACCTTTCTCTCCATCTTCATTACCCATTATTGTTTTGATACAGTGTTTGTTCCAGTAATATATATATAGTAATATATGTCTGTAATGTATACTGTAAACAACATCATCATTTATATATATATATCTACTATATAAATGCCTAGTGGCGTGTGTGTAAAAAAAACAAAAACAAGCTGCAGCGCCACCTGCTGGGCAGAGTTATACACTGACCTATATATTTCTTGAAGGAGAAGTGACAGTTGGGAGTGGTTGGTGGTTGCCAGGGGTGACAGTGGGGAGTTTTTAACACCTTAAGTAGCTTGATGAAGGATGTGGCGATGAAGATGAAGGATGAGGTGATGGAGAAAAATGATGAGGTGGTGACATGTGGACAAAACCACGTTAAAAAAGGGCGCTTGCGTCGGGAAGTAACGCTCTTCCCCTGAGGAGGCCTGGGCTAGGCCCAAATGCATGACAAGAATCTTTTTAACACCTTAAGTAGCTTGATTTTACTAGAATGCATGAGTATCATGCACGGGTTAATTTGTATATATATATATATATATATATATATATATATATATATATATATATATATAAAAATGTTGATGGTGTTGATTACAGTATACATTACAACAATTTCATCTTTGCACATTTCACACAGGTGGCAAGGCTTTAAGCGCTAGTTGAAAGACAAAATTCAAGACCAACGTAGGCAACGCAGTCCCCAGTTGTATTGGACCTCAGTCCCCTGGAGACCACAGCAAAGCTGATCAGTGGGTGCAGGGTGTGGGGAGGATTGACAATCCTCCCCACAATGGAGATAGCCACCCTAACCACACCACTATCAGACACACCACAGAGGTAAATTGCAGATCACAATACATGCATAAAAAATTCCAATGACTAATGTTTTGTCTTGCATAAATATAAACGCACCAACAACCATAGCTGTTTTTCCCACAAAATTATTCAATTAAAATTTTAGCACTTGCCAATTTGAATGCAAATAAAACCACTAAATCAATTGTACTTATACTACAACCTTGCCAGGCTATTGTAGAATCTGGGCATAGTCATCTAGATTATTTTCGTAGAAGATTACATAGAGATTTAAAATGGATTCCTAGGTAAAATTCCACTCGACACAGATATGCTACTTTTTAAATTTATATGCTACAATATTTTTTAACAATTATTTTAAAAGATGATCCCACTTATACACACAGGGCCTGATTCATTAAGGAAAGTAAAGCAAAAAAAGGACTAGCTTTGCACGTTGACGAAACAATGTTTCATTGGAGGGGGAAGTAAATTGAAAATGTGGTGCTAGATATATAGTTGGGGTCAGACGTGAGCTGGCATATATCAGCCCGGGGGGGCGCACAGGCGGCTGCATCACATGACATGCGATGCGGCCGCGTCCAATGACGCAGCCACAATAGATTTTGCCACCGAGAGGTGGCCGGACGGCCTTCTGGCCGGCCCTAACAGTACTGCAACTGAGCGGCCGGGGGGACCGATGCCCCCCTGCCACCCGGGCCAGTCCGCCCCTGGTTGGGGTAGGAAATGTCCTAGATTAACTTTAAATGTCAGTGTTCAAATAAAACTATCAAGTATTTGTGTGCTACATGAAAAAACAACCAGTATTTAACTTATGTAAAAAATAATAAACTTATATGCACCCCTTGCATTGTAGCATGGTTTGCCCAGGAGAAAACTTACTCATTTTTTTGCCTTACTTTCCTTAATGAATCAGGCCCACAGAGTTTCATTTAAAAAAGGTCTAATATAAGTAAAATATAAAGGAATACAGCTACCTCTTTGGTAACAATTTGGTAACCATCTTATAATCCTCACTACTATAACTAATCCTTTTGATGAAATGGCACCATAATAATCTCCCTCTGTCAATCTTGTTGCATAACGAGATGAGTGTGTGCAGGAGTGCTGGTCCGCAGGTGTCCATTCTCCCATTATTTAATGGAGATGTGAATAATGTGTTTGGTCATCGCTAACATCTGTGAGGCAGACATGGCCTTGAGCAGGTGCAAACTATATTTGAAAAACAGCGCATTTCTGTGTGCGCCGAAGTCCGACTCAAACGTATCTCCTGGGGAATGCCTTTACTGTACATTGACTATGTGCATCCACCCCTACACCACCCCATTCCAATCATCATGGTAGCTAGTTCAGATTACTTTCCTTAATAATACTACTGATATAGAAATAGTAAGAGTGTACTGTTCACATGTGGGTTCTTCATGCCGCCTTATTTCTTGTTAAAGAACTAATGACAAAATAAAATCTGCATTTGGTTATCATGTTTCACATGAGTTTCAACCTAGCCCATTTTAGAACTTTTTCAAAAAAATATATATATATGTGTGTGTGTGTATGTATGTATATATATATATATATATATATATATATATACATACACGTATATATATATACTGCAATATGCACAAGGGGGCACTCTTGTCTTTCTACACTGCATGTAGTACACTATCTGACAATAAATGGAAACTAAAACTACTTTTCTCAATGTATAGATGGGTGGGGATCTGGGCTTAGATGTGTATATATATATATATATATATATATATATATATATTTAAATCCAATTGTGGTGGCATTCAAGGAGTTACACAAAAGATAAAGTGTCAATAATACATTTTGGATTTTGTTATTGCACGGACATCTTCATGCTTGAAGTGAGCAACAGGGTCAGTTTGTTCTATTTACTCGAGTGCCAAGGGTTGCATTTAAATATATACATAAATATATGTATATATATTAGAGATGCTCAGGCTTGGTTCCTCAAAAACTGAGCACACCCGAACTTAGGAGATCCAAGTACCAAATTTCGCGCTTTTTCGGATTCCAAAATGAGGCAAAGCATCATTGTGACGTTGTCGGATCTCGGAAGTTTTGGAATCTATAAATACCGCCCTCCACGGCGATCTAGCGCCATTTGAGATAGGGATACAGTAGGGGTAGCAAAGAGTGTAGAGCAGTTGGGCAGGCAAATTTAGAGCATTTAAAGAGGAGGGTGGTAGCAGTGTTAAAGTAATCAGTGACATTCAGGAGAGATCCATAGCTCCAGTGTTAAATCTCATTCCAGAAAAATACAAATACTATAAAGGGCTCACTGTGTATGTCACCATAAACCTCACATCACACCTTTAAAAATTCTAAACATTTGCATGCAAATAAACACACGGAGACTTGGATAAGTTATTAAAAAATTGTGAGAACTTTTATTATGAGTTTTAATTTTAACTAAACCTATGGTGGCGGAGAAAGGGCACTGCGAAACAGCTCTCAAGCTGGTAACACTATAACACAAGTGGACTGGCGCAAACCGCCGTACGTCCACAACCACAGGGGAACAAATCCCGTCATCACTAGCGCTGAGTTGGCGTCAGAGTGACTGCCCCTTTAAAACTCATGCTGCCCTCCCTCACCGAGCCGGACAGGGACCCTCCTCACCGAAGGACCAAAAAGCAGTTACTGGTGCCACCTAGGGGACAGTGACCTACGACCAACTACCTGTGCGCCCACAAATCGGCCACTGAACGCAGTGCTTTCCTACCCCACTGCGCCCCAGACGCCGCAGCCCGCCACCAACTAAACGAAACACACCGAAACTCCCCCGCAAATCCTATCTACAAAGAAACCCATACCCTCCTCCGTTAGATGAACGCCGTCCCGTCTAAAAAATTGAGGTGACTCCACCCCCAAGCCCGGGTGATCTATAATTATTTCTCCCAGGGACCGTACTACCTTCCGAATAGCACTATTAACCTTCCTGACCATAACAGTCATCTTTTTTAAGGGGATATTTGTTCTCCATGCCAGGATTAATGCTGACCAACCAATGAGGATATCTGGCCAAGCCTCGTGAATTTGCCTTAGGTCTTCCCGAATCTCAATAATAAGATCTAGTGACTTTCCTTTTCCCAAATCGTTGCCACCCGCGTGCACTATTAGGACATTTGGTGGGTCCTGATGTTGAATAAGCCTCACCAACCATGGAACTAGATCGGACCAACCTAAGCCTCTTCTGCCCAACCATCTTATTATGACGTCCTCGTGATTCGGGATAACATTAGACCTGGGATGGCCAGCGGCCCAGAAAACAAAGGAATGCCCGATAATCCACACCATCTTAGTTGGAGCACTCTCACCTGGAAGCAGAAAACCAGTGTTAAAAACATACCACCTTATTTGGAAGACAGGACAGACTTAGCATAAAGCACAAGAAGCATAGCATGGTAGAAAAACTGGACCACGGGGGAGGATTAGGGAAGAGAGACACATACGGGGAGTAGGCCACCCAGGCGAAGGTAAACAACACCCGGAAAAACCCCGGCTGCACACCACTAATCAGGACTTACGCCCAGGGAAACCCGGGTGAAAATCCCTTCGTGCCCCCGCTCCAAAGCGACAAGCGGAAAAGCCCAGGGTAGCCCACCAAATGGAGGGATAAGATGGGGTGGGGGAGGGAAGTGGGGGTGGTTTGGAGAAAAAAGAAAAGCATGAGAAAAGAAGAAAAAGAAAAACTGTGAAGGCAAAATTATGATTAGCGTAACATCATCAAACGTCAACACTGTCAATCCTGACATAAGATTTATAAGCCGTGGATTTCCAACGGCCTATGGCTTTTATGGTCTCGGTAGAGGAACCAGCCAAGGCAGCGGATGTGGCCGCCCCAATCCTAAACGAGTGCGTCCCGTACATGGAACTATCCAGATTTAGGGCCTGCAGGGTCCGTTTCAAAATAGCCGCAAATTGATATTTCGTCAGTGGCATACCGTTACAGTGACATAAAAACAAGCAGGCCTGAGGTCTAACACTCATCAACTGTGACACTAATTTAACCGGGCAGATATTACTATTTGACTGCTTAGTTAACTGCACTCATGATCCCCTACCACTCTGATCAGTCTTAGATCTAATTATTTTACAGGCCCCAACCCCCTTGCACAGGCTAACGTGTTCTGCCCTCAAACCAAACTCTTGATGTTCCCTGGACCTAGCTACCAGTTCAGACAAGCGAAAAGCTCCGAAAAATGCCATGGAGAATGTGGTGCTAAACAAGAGCTTCTCGTATTCGTCAGCTGCGACTAGATCCAGCTTCCCTATAAATTCGTCCAGAATGTTGGTGGTAATTGGTAAACGCGCATCAACGTGCGAGGGTCGTGCCCTAGCCCACCCCTTTAGGGCCTTGCTGATCATAAAACCCTTGGTAACATCTGGGTAATCTTGCAGCCTTGCCACGAACGATATCCCCGCCAGGGTAGATGCCATAGAGGCTCTAGATTCCCCATTGGAGTACCTTTCCCACATGAAGGCTAACATAGCGTCACGCTGACCTGCCTCAGACTGATCTTTTTGCTTGCTGTACAGTGACCACCAAATTCATGCTGACTGATATGTCCTCAGGGTGGAGGGAGCTACCGCTTGTTCCACTAGCCCTCTTATGCTGGTTTGATGATCTGCCAAACAAGAGGGACATGGGATACCAACACTGTCCGCCTGGGGAGCCAGACTGCGGAACTTGCTCCATTGAAAGCGTGACAACGCATCGGCTAAACCATTCTGCACCCCCGGAACATGTCTAGCCCTAAACGAAATATCATGTTGCAGACTTCGCAAAACTAGGTGACGCAGCAGGAATATGGCATGATGTGCCGAGGCACTCTGTCTATTGATTGACTGAACCACCCCCAAATTGTCGCATCAAAATACTATGTGTTTCCCCCGCAATGCAGGCGCCCACAGTTCGATTTCTACCACAATAGGGAACAACTCCAAGACCAACAAGCTCTTGGTAATCCCCAGCCTATGCCACTCCTCTGGCCAGCTGTCCGCACACCAGTGTCCATCCAGGTAGGCCCCAAAGCCGCATGCTCCGGAAGCATCCGTGAAAAGGTTTATATTTAAGTTTGTTACGGGCAGAGTCGGCCAAATTCGACTGCCGTTGAACTCCCTGAGAAAGATGAGCCATATTTGCAAATCCTCCCATATCACCTTGGATAGCCGCACGGCCGCATGCTGCTGGCTTCTACCCGCGGTGGCTCTCTGAAGTTTTCTGCAGAAGACCCTACCCATGGGAATCACCCGGCCGGCAAAATTGAACCTCCCTAACAGGGACTGAACTTTCCTTAGGGAAGTAGAGCTGGAGCCTAACACCTCCACAATGCACTCGTGCATCTTTGACACTTTATCAGCTGGAAGCCTACATATACCTGCTGCCGTGTCGATCTCAATTCCAAGGAATGAGAGACACGTGGCCGGGCCCTCCGTCTTGTCCGCGGCAATGGGAACGCCTAGCACCCTGAACAAAGCTTCTGTGGAAAACAGCATATCTCGACAACCCGTGGAATCAGGTGGTCCGATAACCAAAAAGTCATCTAGATAATGTGCGATCCACCGACACCCCGTTCCCGCCTGAATGCACCAATGCAAGAAGCCGCTAAACTTCTCGAATAGCGCACAGGATATCGAACAACCCATAGGAAGACAGCGATCGATATAGTATCCACCACAATGCCGAAAACCCATGTATTGAAACGACTCCGGGTGAAGGGGTAATAACCTAAAAGCCGTCTCGAAATCAATTTTAGCTAACAGGGAACCCCTACCACACTCCTGCACCAGTGCTAGCGCCGACTCAAATGACTGATAACTAACCGAGCTCAGAGTGGCGTCTATCGCATCGTTGACGGATTGGCCAGCGGGGTATGACAAATGCTGTATCAGTCTGAATTTCCTCGCTACCTTCTTGGGAACAACCCCTACCGGGGAAAAAATAAGGTTGGGAATGGGAGGAAGCCGGAATAGGCCAATCATACGACCCAAAGCAACCTCCTTCCCTATTTTCTCGTCCAGCACCCCCGGGAGAGCGAGGGTGGACTTCAAATGAACTGGGGCAGCCGTTGAGATGTTGCCCTGAACTGGGAGTCTGAATCCTAGATGAAGCCTCGGGCCCTAGCACATTCGGAGGCTGAATGCTGTCCGCCGCATGATGTGCATTGGTGTTTAAATCTGCAGGATGACCCTCGCTGACAGGAGCCTGCATTGAAATCGTAACACCTTCCTTTCGTGGGGGGGGGGCGTTTGCGCCCTCTCCGGCCCTTGAAATCGCCTGCCTGAGCTGCCCTCTGCCGCCTGCTTGCTCGGCCTCATCAGCTCAAGCCAGGTGTCTATATCCTTCGACCCTAAGGGCAATCTCTCGCGTCCACTCATACGCTTTCTAAAAAGCTCATTGTATGCCCTCCAAATGACCGGACCTTCTTTCACATACATCCCGCTAATCAGGTGCATGTATCGCCATACTTCCGCCTGTTCGCTGGGCCTAGTTTCGAGGTATATTGACGCGAAAATGCTGAAAGCATTCACCCATCGAGGGAAGGATCGATACTTCTCCTCCACCATGCCTGACTTATCGCCCGCAGCCGCCAATGCCTTCTTATCTTCGCCCGTCAATGCATACATGTCCATGTATTTCCCTCATTTTATTCTATCCCGCACGCTAGGCCTGATCCCATGCGTTATTTCTAACGTTTCAACCTGCCCTAACTCACTGCAGACTAATGGCTGCTCTGTGTCTCCTGTCTGAGGTGCCTGCCTTCTGTGTTTGCCTAATAACTGAGTTTCCAACAATCTGATCAATTTCCTAGGCCTATCATTGGAATCAGAAGACCCACTGCTAGTTGAGAGGACTGGTGACCCCAACAGCTGTGCTTTGTGTGTAAAAGCCGAACTGGACTCACCACCGGAAGCAGGATTCCCGGCACCGGCAGCCGCCTCTCCCTCTTTCGCTGCAGCGACCTGGTCCCGTGATGCGCCCGGTGACGGCCTCCGATCTCGTGGCTCGGACCCAGCATGTCCTCCACTGTCGGCCCTCTACTCTTGATGCGCAACCGCAGACTCTGTAACAGAAATAGGCACAGTAAGCCGTGACCTGGGCACGTAATCCAGTCGCTGCTGCACTGCACCAAGGCCGCTGCTGCTGTGCTCCTGATCTGGCGCAGAATACTGATCTAGACTGTAATACCCTCTAGCCCCCTCCCGCCTAGGCTGAGCAGGACTCTCATACTGCGGCCGGAATGAGCCACCCCCGTAACCACTTGAGGGTACCGTGTCGCGAGGTGACGAGGACCTTACGGGCAATCAATCCGCGCTGATGTGGTGGTAATCAAAAACAATGCTATCCAAATCGCTGCCCAGCCCCCCAAAATCCACCCCCCTTGCTGAACTAACAGGAAGGTAATCACGTCGCGCCCGAAATGACCCCCCCAGCCGGAGGTGATAGGCTGCGACGGTATAGAGGGGGCAGGATCGGTGCCTCCCCCCTTGACCTAAAATTGCTTGAGACACCGCTGTCATGGTATTCTGCCCCTGGGTGACCCCGTTCCCACATGGCCCGAGGTGAAGAATCCCACTGTGCCGTGGGCTGGCCAAACCCGCCTCTCACCACCCGGGAATCTAAGCTGTGCTGCGCCCCCCATGCAGAGCCTCTACTACTGTGGGCCAGAAAGGGGCTTGGTGGGAAATGCAGCTGATGCAGGGCAGGTGGATTGTATCTACTTGTACCCCTCCCTTGAGATGGGATGGGGGGGTAATGGGGCACTGTGTGAAATGCAAGCCCCTCTGAACATTCCCCGGTGGGCTGGTGGCCATTCCTCCCACACTCCCCCCAGCGCTGCCTGCCTGTTGATAGTAAATATCCCCTTGAGGCTGACTGAGACACACAGTCTCCGCTAAGGCCCCGCTGACTCCCCCTTCCGCCCCCCCCTTCACCGCTGACGCTAGAGGAAGCTATAACGGCCGGGCGCGACGGCGCCCTTGTTCTGCGCATGCGTGGCCCGGCCGATGGATGTGGAGCCGCCGCCCGAACCCGCTGCCCGCCACGGACAGCCACATACATGTCCCTCGAGGACCGGACAGGGAGGGGAAGACTGGAGATAGGTTGAGCACCGGGGGGTCGCCGCGTGTTATCCCCGGAGAGGGGACCAAGCGGAGAGGCAAGATGGCGGGCGGACCTGGCGGGGGAGGGGGACCTTAGGCGCGCCGGGTGAGAGGTGACATGCTTGGGACGGGGCATGCTGAATAAACAGGGAAAACGCTGGCGCAAACGGGGGAAAAGACGGAGGAGGGGAAGGGGAAAATGAAAGCAGGGGAAAAAAGAAGGAGGCAAAAAAGAAAAACTATGCCAAGGGGAAAAATTGAAAAACGATAGGCACAAGGAAATACAGGGGCATGGAAATGCAGAGAAATGAGCAGGAATGAAACAAGCAGCTTTAACAGAAAAATAATGGTACTTATCAGCTTATGTGCTGCAGGGTCTCCCACCAGATCTCGTGCTGTGGAATGAGGCAGCCCAGGAAATGCAGCCTACTACATCAATCAAGGTCCCTCCCCCAGAAGCTCCCATTGGTCGGGCCCAAGCCAATGTTAACCCCTTCAGGTTAGTGTTCAGCTTATTACAAACCCTGTCACCCTTTAAGTGCGTTCGTCCCATGAAGCCTCGCTTGTCATTGTTGCTGGCTTGGTGTAATTCTGCAGTCCAATTCTACTGTGTTATATAGGTAACAAACAAAATGGAGAGCTGTGTTGGTAATTCTCATTGCATAAACATAAAAAACCTAGTGCTGTCATGGTTATTGTAATTCTGCAGTAAAATTCTACAGTGTTATATAGGTAACACAAAAAGGAGAGCTGCGTTGCTAATTGTCAATGCGGAATTACAAATACTAGTAACTGCAGGCTTTTCTTCTGAATTTGCACCAAAAAGTGTAGGGTGTTATATACACCCAAAGACAAGAGGTCCATTGCTAATTGTCATTGCTGAAATACAAATACTAGTCCTTGCAGGCTTTTCTTCTGAATTTTCACCAAAAAGTGTACGGTGTTATCAAAATGGATTCATAGCAGTACACAGAAGAGCAAGAGCACCAAGCAGCTGCTGGCACCAGTCATGATGATACTATGTCATCTGGTAAAGCCTATGTAAAAGTACATAGTGTATTTAAGTCAGGCAAACAAAAATGTAAAAAAAACACCTTTTACCTTGGTCAAGAAAAAAAGAGCTGTAATCCAGGCAAAGTTATCTGCAGAAAACACACGCAGTGGCAAAGAAAGAATGAGGTCTTCTCCTTTTTCTATGAGTGCGAGATCTGAAACTGTTACTGAGCCATCTTCTTGTAAGGTCAGTCGTGACCAAGCAAGACCTTGTCATTCGGACTCCAAAAGTGGTGCCCAAATACTTTTACGTGTAAAAGCCGAGCTGGAAGAAAACAGTAAGGCATTAGAGGAAAATGTATGTTCAGATTCAGAAATGACACCAATCCCTGAGGAGAGTCCATCCATGAGTGCTATGTGTAATTGTGAACATTCTGTAATTGGGACTAATTGTGACCATTTATGTACCCATAAAGAAGGCCCCTTTCAGCATTTCTGCAGATGTGTGCCTGAACAGCTCGAGTGTAGCCGGCGATACACCAATTGAGGATGCTACTTTGGAATTGCAACAGGATGAGGGGGATATTTGTGTAGCCGACGAGGGCGCTTATGTTGAGGCTGAAGATGATGACAACAACATCTTGCCACAGTAGAGTTAATTAACAGCACTGTTACCTTAGGTGACTTAAGGTCATTGTTACCTTGCTTTGTGGGGGCCCAAACAAACCAAGCACTTTAGCCACAAGGAGTGGCACTTTTGTGGCTGAAGTGCTTGGTTTGTTAAAGTGTGCATGTCCTCTTTAAGATCCAACATAAGGGTGGGTGGGAGGGCCAACTTTTCTTTTCTGCCCTGCTGTGCGCCAATGTGTCCTAGATGTGCTAGGAACTGCAGTGTGTTTGAGTCATTGCTCTGTTGCTTAGCATCCAGCCAGGTCGCTGCAGTATTTGTCTGAAAGTGTATGAAAATAATATTGTGACCTGTGAGGTGGTCAAAAATTACTTGAAATTAGTTCTAAACAAAACACAGATCCAAAACCAAAACCAGAACACATGAGGGTGGTTTTGCCAAAACCAAAAACACGAAGCTAATCCAGATCCAAAACCAAAACCAAAACCACTTCACGGGGGTCAATGAGCATCTCATATATATATATATATATATATATATATATATATATATATATATACAGTATCAAAAAAACAGGGGCGCTTCCATAGTGTATTATCCAAGTAAAATGTTTTATTTCAAACATTAAAATAGCACGTACCAGATGGCAAAGGTATTCAGGCATAAATAGTACAACAGCTCTGGTATTCATATACGAACGGCACTATTTGAAGCAGCTCGAAGTCAGAGAGTCTCCACAATCACCTCTACGCGTTTCATCCCTTAGGACTTCGTCAGGAATGTACTATTTATGCCTGAATACCTTTGCCATCTGGTACGTGCTATTTTAATGTTTGAAATAAAACATTTTACTTGGATAATACACTATGGAAGCGCCCCTGTTTTTTTGATACTGTAGGTGTGTTGGTTGTTTCCCCGTGGAGATCGGGAGACGGAAGGGAAGACGCGCAGACTATATACTGCTGGTGTTTAAGTAAATTGTGTGAGAAGAAGAGTTGGATCACGAACAAAGCACGTTGGAACTTTAATATCGACCATATTTGACTTGAGCGCACCGAACTGTTGGTATTGTGGATATATATATATATATATATATATATATATATATATATATAGTCTACACAGTGCTGTATTTCTTTTTGTTGGCTATTTGAATATATTGGTGGAGGATTGCAACTTCCTATAGAGAACTGTTTTACCATAGCACTGGTTATTTTTTATATATAATGTTACATGCGCCGTTATTTAAGATGTGTTTTTTGTTTTGTAATGCATTCTGAGATTGCAATGAATGGCATATTTGTGAATTGCTTTGGTGGCTATCTGTTATTTGCACTGTAATATTTATTTTGGCAACTTCATCATTCTCTTGTGAACTGATGTCCACTGTGCCACTTTTCCATAAATTGTCACTGTTTTAGAGCTGATATATAGATCTGTGCAAATGAAATTATATATGGCCTACCTAAAGTATCCATCTTCTAAATAGGAGACAGGATAGTAGAAGTGGGTAGGTAGGTAGGGTAGGTGGTGTACTAGGTAGGTAGTGTTACTACCTACAATAGTAACACTCAATCTGTATATCCGTGTATTAGTTTCCGTTTATTATCTGATACTGTAGCAGCATACCCTTTAAGTCCTGGAAGATGCGAGGTGGGACCTCCATGGCT
This sequence comes from Mixophyes fleayi, assembly GCF_038048845.1. Classification (NCBI taxonomy): domain Eukaryota; kingdom Metazoa; phylum Chordata; class Amphibia; order Anura; family Limnodynastidae; genus Mixophyes; species Mixophyes fleayi. The sequence continues at coordinate 155,508,051 of NC_134402.1, forward strand.
CGGGCTTGTTTTTTCAGCACATCCCACAGATGCTCAATTGGATTGAGATCTGGGGAATTTGGAGGTCAAGCCAAGATCTTGAACTCCTTGTCATGTTCCTCAAACCATTCATGAACAATTTTTGCAGTGTGGCAGTGTGCATATCCTGCTGAAACAGGCCATTGCCCGCAGGAAATATCGCCAGGACCAAATGTTCCCAGTGACCAGGGTCGGGGGTGGGGTGAAGGAGGGGGTGCCACGGGTTGCGTGCAGGGGGGTCATGAGTTTGAGAGAACCAGTGGGTGGGGGGAAGGGGGTGCTGGGAGAGGGGTGAGAGAGCCAGGGGGTAGGGGGTGCTGGGAGAGGGGTGAGAGAGTCAGGGGGAAGGTGGTGCTGGGAGAGAGGTGAGAGAGCCAGGGGGAAGGGGGTGCTGGGAGAGGGGTGAGAGAGCCAGGGGAAGGGGGTGCAGTGAGAGGGGTAAGAGAGCTAGGGGGGAAGGGGGTGCAGGAAGATGGGTGAGAGAGCCAGGGGGGTAGGGGGTGCAGAAAGAGGGATGAGAGCATCAGGGAAGTAGGGGGTGCAGGAAGAGGGGTGAGAGAGCCAGGGAGGTCAAGAAGACGTATGAGTGCCAGGGGGTAGAGGGTGCAGGAAGACGTGTGAGAGTGCCAGGGGAGAAGGTAGTGCAGGAAGACGTGTGAGAGAGCCAGGGGAGAAGGTGGTGAAGGGGGTTAAGTGAGAGGGTCAAAGGAGAAGATGGTGCAGCAGCATAGGTAAAAGAAAGTGTAAAGCCATCATAAAACACAAGTAGTAATGAAGAATAAGAATGCACAGAGGGGACAAGTGTTAAAAAAAAAAATCAAGCTTTCATACTCCCTTCACTTATATTTTCCATACCCCCACTTCTAAATTTCCGCTTCGACCACTGCCCTCTGTCCCTGCTCCCGACTTGCTGTGTGAGCTGCTGATCCCTCCTCGCCCAGAGTGCCCAGTAGGAGAACAGAACATAAGATGCCATAATCAGGTAAGTTCATATATTTTCTCGTGTGCAATGTGTTTTTAACCATCCTTTCTTGAACTGGGAGCACTACTCTGTATCCAATTACTTTTAAAACACTATGTATTGCTTATTATTGCGCTGTAATGTTTCTTGCATATTTATCTGTACAGAGATTTTTAGTTAGGAGGAAAAAACACTGGTGTATTAAGCTGCTCCTGGGATTCACACTCTCAGTATCTGATATGCTGTACCAATTTTTATTTGTGAATGAGTTTTTGTCTGTGCACTACTAATGATTTGGGGGCACTACTATGACATAATGTTATTTGGGGGCAATATTGTGACATAATATGATTTGGGGGCACTATTGTAGCATAATATGATTTGAAGGCACTAATATGGTATAATATGATTTGGGAGTACTATTGTAACATAATATTATTTGGGGGCACTATTGTGGCATAATATGATTTGGGGGCACTACTGTATGGTGTATGATTTGGGGGCACTACTATGCCATAATATGATTTGTGGGCACTACTGCATTGGCAAATATGAATTGAGGGTTATACTATGTGGCATAATATGACCTTGGCACACTACAATGTGGCATAATATGTACTTCTGCCAAAGGCAAGTCTTTCTTTGTTGAATATGATGATAGCCCAAAAAAGTTGCTGTATCGGGGCCCAAAATTGCTCATGTTGACCCTGCCTGTGAGTCAAGGGGGTAGACGTCTCCAGGTAAATAATCTAAATATTTCCTATCTAATCAAACTGATGTATCAGATCCAATTATCTCTCACCCACCCCCTCTATCCCCCTTAATTTATATACTGTGTTATTTAAAATGAATAGAAAAGACGAATATCCAGTTAATGTAGTAAAAAAAATATTTTTCTCTGACATTTTGCTGTAGATGGAAATACTTTTAATGTGGCCGTGTGGGTTCAAATGATCATTCAATAGTTATGTTTTTTTGAGATATATTCATTGATTGCCCTTCCTTGGACCACTTTTGGTAGGTTCTACTGGCATGTCTTGGGGTGTTTTACCAGGAAAACACCACAAGACATGGCCGGAAGAAGGGGGGGCACAGGGGGCACGTGCGCCGAGCCCCCCTCTCTCCAAGGGCCCCCCGCATCAGCTCACCTGTCAGTCGCGGGCTGCGGGGGCCCCCTGACGCATGCGCACACTCCGTGTGTGCATCGCTCAGTGTACACAAAGAGATCATCACAATCTCTAAATCTTTGTCAGTACAGCAGCACCACAGCTGCTGTACTGTCTAAAATAGCCGAAATGGAGCTGCTCGCATGCTCAGCAGCAGCAGCTCCTCCTAGACGTCACGTGAGCAGTGAATAGTCACAGTTTCACTGGGCACATATTTACACTTCTAAACACAAAATAAATCATATATAAATAAATATATCAAGAAGACCCTTCATAGCATGTTTAGCATGTTTATTGCTTGAATAAATTTTGCAAATGTAGCCACCTATATTTATATATATATTCTTGCTGCCTTAGGTGGCTACATTTGACATATTTAATCAAGCAATCAAGTAATAATCATGCTATGAAGGGTCTTCTTAAATACATATATACATATGATTATTTTTTTTATCAGTAATGTTTCAATAAACATACACTGAACATTAATATAACACTGGTGGAGCCAATGCCAGAGTGGTAGATTCTATTTTATTAATCATTATTAAAGTAATTACTGAAGCCAGCCACTTATTTTAAAGCTTGAATGAGATTTTAGCTGTATATTATTATAAACCGACCCGAGTATAAGCCGAGGACCACAGACAACTGGGAAAACGTATTGACCCGAGTATAAGCCAAGGGGGGGCTTTTTCAGCGTAAAAAATGTGCTGAAAAACTCGGCTTATACACGAGTATATACAGTAATTCCCATTATCCTTACACTTCTCTGCATTTTGGCAAAAATCAGTTGTAGAGGTCAGGGCACTATTTATTTATTTCCCCGTTTATTGACACATAGCAGTTTTTATGCCCAAAAACTTTTTTCTCCTTGTTTTTTCATCATTTTTAAGGGGCAGAAGGTAGGACCCTCCTCCGGACCCATATCTTCTCCATGTCATCAGAGACTCCTTGGTTCCAAGCTAAAGAATCCAGTTTCTGAGGAAAGCTTTGGCTGATCTCAGGCAGAGGGATGCCCATTTAAATCTTGTGACAAAGGTAGGCCTGATGACCATTGCCTTTTAAGGGTCCTTTTGCCTCCAGGGGTTGGGGAAGTAAAGGAGCCCCCCCCCCCCCCCAGCTTTACAACAGCACTCCTAGCTAATAACAGGATTTATATTGCAAGTGTACAGCAAGGCTCATTAAACACTGATTGCCAGGTCATTCTGGTGGCTAACTTCTGGCGAACCATGGCCTCCATGAATCAGGACATTTGTCCTTCTTCTACGAGCATTGCTGTATCCCATTGCGCCTGGAAGACAACACTTGGTGGATTTTGTAATGAGTTCTCTGCTCTGGCAGCTGCAGTTATTCTGCAGCACCTAATTAAAATGAGCACAGAAGTGAACTGGCATAGCAAGGAAGTTCTCAGGGGGGAATTGGTGCAGGATCCATTCTGAGAAGCAGCACTGCTGTGAGTGAGGGGTTGATAATGGAGGAGTTAACAATAAAGGATGCCAGAGTTTATGATAGAGAGTTAATAATGATGCCCAATGAAGGCTTAATAATGGTCAATGCTGTGGTTAATGATGATGCAGAAAGGAAAGATTATTAATGACTGAGAATTTGGTGGGTTAATGATGATGAGGGGGTTAATAGGGACTATGTGAATGTGGGATTTATTATTTTGATTGGAATGGTGATCAATGGGGACATGTTGATTATGTAGAAAGATGATAGAGGCAATTTGATGGAGAAGGGGATTGAGTGGGCAGTGATTACTGCAAGGAGGGTGGTGAATGAGCTTAAACAGTGAAAGGGAGCATCAAAAATGCACTTAAGGTAAGAACACATGAGTGAGATGAAAAGGAGGATTGGACAAATTATAGAGAAGAGTTATAATGTGGATTGAAGATGGTGTCTGTAACAGTGGTGAGAGCTATGTGTATGGATGGCTATTTATCATATAAAAATGTTTTAAAATGTGCCTGGTTCCTAACTTTTTAGCCTGGCTCCTAGTTTCTAGAAAAGTTGTTGATCCCCTGTGTAGATGGGGTTTTACTATAATAATTATATGAGACAGAAGAAAACAATAACAGTATATTTTTAATAGTACAATGAGGCATTTATTGGTAGGGAGCATGTATTTCGCATGCAAAATGCATTAAGTTTGCTGACAACCTAGGGCACTGCTGCGAAGGACGACATAAGAATTCATGCCAGCATTGGAAATGATTTGATCATGTGGGAAGCCAGCCTCCTGCTACTCCCCTATCTCAGCTAAAAGGAATCTATCTTGCGCCATTGAGTGGGATGGAAGAGTAGAACTGAAATGATAGAGAGAGAGAGAAGTGCTAGAAAGTAATTCAGATGGTAAAAGGGGAGTGAATAGAAAGATGGGTCCTGAACAGAAAAGTTGGAGAACAGTAAATGAATGATATCAGAAAGGAAGCAGCAAATAGCATATTGAGACATATGGAGACTTGCTCAGATCAGGGCCCATGGTCCTCAATTCCCCCACTCTTCAGAGTTAAAAAAGTACAATACAAACTGAAAAACAGTTTTAAAGAATCATCATCATCATCACCATTTATTTATATAGCGCCACTGATTCCGCAGCACTGTACAGAGAACTCACTCACATCAGTCCCTCCCCCATTGGAGCTTATAGTCTAAATTCCCTAACATACACTAACAGACAGAGAGAGACAGAGGCTACGGTCAATTTTGATAGCAGCCAATTAACCTACCAGTATGTTTTTGGTGTGTGGGAGGAAACCGAAGCACCCGGAGGAAACCCATGCAAACACGGGGAGAACATACAAACTCCACACAGATAAGGCTATGTTTGGGAATTGAACTCATGACCCCAGCGCTGTGAGGCAAAAGTGCTAACCACTGAGCCACCGTGAATGATTCAGATGGCACAGTGACGTAATGGGAGCCACTAGCCTACCGGAAAAAGTTGGTCAATTTGCTCTTCGAGACAACTGACAGGAGGGAGAGACAGGTAGGACAAAAAAGTACAGTCACATAGAATATGATATCCTGAGATAAATATTGGGGCTAAGGGAAAACACAGAAAAGGAGCATAGCAAAGACATAGTGTAGAGTGAGGACAGCATTAATTGCCTCACCACCGAATACCAACCATGCCCTCTCAGGACTACAGGGAGAGACAAAAATCTCTGGGCCAGGACATTCAAAAGCAGCATTCAACTTTGGAGGACAGGACATTCAAGACCTTAAAAACCAGACTCTGGTTTGCTGACTGGACAGCTAAGAGAAAATCAAATTTCAAACCTGATTTAATAGTTTCAGCCTCACTATTCATTAGTCTCTTAAAGAGGGATCAGCCTTTAGCTGAACCCTACCACTACCACCAAAGTATGGCATGTACTTGATACTGCCCTTTCACATTAATACTTTTACTGTTGTATGTGAAAATGTGTCCCACTGACTAATTTCCTCTTCAACTGCTGCAGCAGTTGAAGCTCAAAGCTCTGAATTTTAGGGGAGCATGACATAATTGAAATGTTCTAAAATTGGAACTGGGGGCAACACAGAGATAGAAGCAGTAAGCTGAGATTGAATCTAAGACAGCAAGACTACTGTTCAGGATGCATTCAGCTTAAAAAAAGCTATATTTGCACCAGACATATTCTTAACAGGTATATAAAAGTATTTCCCATAATAGGGTAGATATATGGTTTGACAGTCTTGGTAGTAAATGGTAAAGTCAGATCCTATTTGTACACAGTATAATAATGTAATGAAGTGTAATATATACCAGAGAGAATAGTGTCTTGAAAGAGTTATTAATAAATGCAAGTCATAAAATAAATACAAACACCTCCAATTTTATGTTTAGCACTTCAAAAATCAAATGGGAATCTTCTTTCCTGCAGTAGTCCAAATGGAAATACCAAAAAAGTAATGCAAATAGACACCCGCAACCAGGGCCGGATTTACCATTAGCCAAACTAGGCAATTGCCTAGGGCCCAGTGGTTCCCAGAGGGCCCTCCCAGGGCTAGCGGTGAGACCAACCTTTAAAAATGGGCCGCTACTTATGGGCCAGTGCTATATGCTTGCACCCCCGGGCTAAAGTCTTCCAGCCAGCCCCTGAATAGGGGTATATGTTATGCTAAAAACTATAGTGCTATGGATTTTTTCAGGGAGGGGGCCCCAAACCAGTATCTTGCCTAGGGCCCCATGTGATCTAAATCCGGCTCTGCCCGCAACAACATATAATATAGCTGCAATGCTAATGAATGAATTACTATCAGCTAGAAGCAATTAGATAGTGCTGCTGGAAGCCCATCATTGTGTATAGTTGCACCAGCCCTTCAGTGCCCACAAGGGATACTCCACCAAAAGGACTTATATGGGGATGTGTACACATCTAATTGTGTCACAATTAAGTAAATATGCCTTAACTGTACTTATCTTAAGCATGCCTACCCCGTACTGTCTCCGTATGTCCCAGTTCCACTGCATCATGTGTGTGGAAACGCAAGTCAATGATATGCAATAATCAGTATACGTCTTTATGGAAATGTGTATGTTACATATGTACAACACCCCCCCCCCCCCATTGGATATGTCCGTTTTGTTTTAACCATATTACTGCAGTATATTGAGCCTATTAACAGACTTAATTTGCCCAATTGATATTATTTGTTATTGTTTCAACTTGTGAATCTGCTTTGATTATCTCTACTCACAAAACAGACAGCCTTGAGGAACTGTATAAGATGTCAGTGTAACACCACATAGTACAGTTGGTGCACTAATGTCCTGCCTTACATCTCCTTCAAATGTTTATACAGACTGTAACTCAGGTCTCAACAATTCGTTTAGAATCTATGAGCCAGTATAAAATGTTAGGAGTCAGGTAAATTTAAAAAAAATTGTATATGGTATAGGCAATAAATAGCGGACCAAACACAGCACCCACCGTTTTACACAAAGCCCACACCTCTTACAGACATTCAATCCACATCATAACCCTTTTTTGCCCCCTTGTATTTCCACCTCAATCCTCTTCATTATTTTATTCCTCCATCCCTATGTCTCCTTTCCTGATCTTTCCTCCACCCTCCTCGCTCGGGTATCCGACTGCCTCTCCGCCATCTCCTCCTGGATGTCCGAGCGCTTTCTCAAAATCAATATCTCTTAAACTGAACTCATTGTCTTTCCTCCGCCCAGACTCCCATCCCACATGACCTCTCTATTGTCATCAACAACACCACCATCTCCTCTGTCACCCAACTTCGCTGCCTGGGTGTCACCCTCGACTCCTCTCTCTCTTTTGCCCCCCACATTCATTCCCTTGCCCAACCCTGTCGCTTCCATCTATGCAACATCGTCCGCATCCGTCCTTTTCTCTCTCAAGATGCCACCAAAACTATCATCCACGCACTCATCATCTCCTACCTCGATTATTGTAACCTTCTCCTCACTGGACTCCCCCACTCCCGTCTCTCCCCCCTCTGCTCTATACTCAATGCGGCCGCAAGACTCAACTTCCTCTCACGTCGCTCCTTCTCTGCCTCCCCTCTCTGCCTTGCCTTACACTGGCTCCCCTTCCCCTACAGAATCCTTTTCAAACTCCTCACCACCACTTACAAGGCTCTCTCCAACTCTACTGCCCCTTATAACTCTAACCTCTTCTCCATTCACACTCCTGCCCGCTCCCTGCGCTCAGATAACGACCTTCGCCTCTCCTCCACTCTTATCACCTCTTCCCACTCCAGAATCCAAGACTTTTCCCGTGCAGCCCCCCTTCTCTGGAACGACCTCTCTCGTTCCATCCGTCTCTCTCCTACTCTGTGCTCCTTCAAACGTGCACTCAAAACTCACCTCTTACTTAAAGCCTACCAACCATCTACTTAACCCCCATCTCCTCCCTTTAGCTCGTCCTCCCTTCTCTCCTCTTGCCTCAACTGGCTCCTCTTGTGCTTGGTCTGTTTACCCTCCCTTAGGATGTAAACTCGTATGAGCAGGGCCCCCTCCCCTCCGGTCTCCATACCTGTTATTCCGCTCCGTCTTTAATGCATATGTGTCACTCACCAGACTGTGAGTGCTTCTTCCCGTATATTTAGGAACCGTGGCCGTCCACCATCCTGAGTGTCTGCGCATGCGCAGCCCTTTCAAACCTTCAGTACCTGTCCCTTTAGTTAATTGGCTGATCAGGCAACACTCCCTATTTAAAGCACCTGAGTTCCATACCTCGTGGCCTGATCTTGGAGTCTCATTCCCCATGAGCCTCTGAAGGTGTTCCTGTGTTTCCTCGTGTATTCAGCGCTGCTGATTCCTGTGGCTTCCAGACCACTTCAACTCTCCTGTGTTTCATCGTGACTGTTTAGCTGATTCCTATCCGCTGCCTCCGTGCATTACAGTCTTCAGCTCACTTCAACTCTCCTGTGTTTCATCGTGACTGTTTAGCTGATTTCTATCCGCTGCCTCCGTGCACTACAGTCTTCAGCTCACTTCAGCTCTCCTGTGGTTTCCAGACCACTTCAACTCTCCTGTGTTTCATCGTGACTGTTTAGCTGATTCCTATCCGCTGCCTCCGTGCACTACAGTCTTCAGCTCACCTCAACTCTCCTGTGTTTCCTCGAGACTGCACCAGCTGATTCCTATCCGCTGCTCTCCGTGCTCAACAGTTCCAGCTCAGCTCTACTCTCCCGTGTTTCATCGTGACTGCACCTGCTGATTTCTACCCGCTACCTCCGTGTACCTGCAGAGTCCTGCTGGCTGCTACTCCTCAGTTCTACTTGTGTCTGCAGCAGCTGATCCGCTCTCCGTGCTTCTCAGTGTTCCTGCCGGTGTCTACTCGCCAGTCTGCATCGGATCTACGCCTCGCTGCTTTCATCTCGTCTAGACCATCGCTACTCTTCAGGGTCCTCCAGGAGTCCAGTTCTACATACTACTGCTTCCTGAGTATTTGTTGTTATCCCTGCTGGTCTACCTACCTGTGCGCTGCACCTACTTGATTACCGCTTCACCCTCCAGGGACTTCGCATCCTGCCGGCCTCCAACCGTTCAGGTATCTCTGCACTCCTGTCTGACAGCCTGCTCCTGAACCACGGTATGCATACTTCTCATTGACTGTGCTGGTTTATTGCATATCTTGCTGGACTGAGTTGTTCTCCTCTGGAGCTTACTATCCGCTGAGACTATTGCCATCATTGACTGTGTTATCTTTTGCCCGGATAGTTTCTGTGACTTTGTATTATTGCAGTGCTGTTCAGTCATTACTATATTGTGCATGTCATCGTGGATCAAGTTTAAGGTGCCCGTGTATCCTCTGTATTGCAGTCTCTCCCCGTACTCCTCCTCACATATATGTTCAGTGGTACAACTTGCTAGAGGCAGACCACTGATCCCTTTTTCCTGTTTCACCTGTTCCAGTGTCCTCTCACATAGCAGTGGTACAACTTGCTAACGCAGACCACTGACTCCCCGGATACCTCCACCTGGATTCCATTCCTTCACCTAGACAGCGGTACAACTTGCTAAACGCAGACCGCTGACTCTCATCACCCCCTCGTTGCTGTTGGACATTCCTCCTCACTATAGCAGTGGTACAACTTGCTACCGCAGACCACTGACTACCCTCACGTTTCCTTTGTCCATTCAGTTCCTCGTGTACTTCTACATATATATTACCAGTGCTGCTAGTCATAGACTTTCACGAGCATCTCTATCCTCTGCTGTCTCCTGTTCCGTGATCACCCCGCTACCAGAGTACCATATTACCATCTATACTGCTCTGGTAAGCCCATCACCTGGTGATCCCTGGGTAAAGACTCCTAGTGCCCGTGACAGTAAGATCAGGCCATGACAGACCCAGATACGGAGCCTACAGCCAAAGAGATGCTGCAGCATCTGGTCACCCGTGTGGAGCAACAGGATGCTCGCCAACAGCTGTTACTTCAATGTTACCAGTCGTTAGCCTCCCAAGGAACATCTGGACAGACCGTTACAGCTAATGTTGAAGCTCCTGTGTTTTCCTCCGTTTCCCCAGTGCCATCCCAGGTGTTTACGGCTTCCACGCTTCACCTGCCTACTCCGTCAAAATACGATGGAGACCCCAAAACTTGTAGGGGTTTTCTCAACCAATGCTCAGTTCATTTTGAGCTCCAACCTCAAAATTTTTCTACCCATCGTTCCAGAGTGGCCTATCTTATTTCATTGTTTTCCGGACAAGCTCTGGCTTGTGCTTCCCCTCTGTGGGAGAGAAACGATCCTGTATTACAAGATAGTGCCAAATTCATTTCTATGTTCCGAAGTGTATTCGATGAACCAGGTCGTGTGACCTCCGCTGCTTCCAGCATTCTCCGTTTACGTCAGGGTTCTCGTACAGTAGGCCAGTACGTCATTCAATTTAGGATATTAGCCTCTGAACTTCAGTGGAACACTGAAGCATTAATTGCCGCCTTCTGGCAGGGGCTCTCCGATAAAATTAAAGATGCACTGACTACCCAAGAGCTTCCTACGTCATTAGAAGATTTGATTTCTCTTTGCCATCGTGTAGACATGAGGTTTCGTGAAAGGGAATCTGAGAAAACAACTTCAGTTAAAGAACCTCTTCGCTCAACCCCTCAATTTCGTCCAGCTTCATCTCCTGTGATCCCCATGGAGATAGGACGTTCCAAATTAACTTCAGAGGAGAGGAACCGAAGAGTAAAGAATAGACTTTGTATCTATTGTGCTGATTCCACACATACGCTCAGTTCTTGCCCTAAGAAATCGGGAAATGCAAGGCCCTAACTAGTTCTGGAGAGGTGAAGTTAGGGTCCCTGGAGTCCTCTCCATCTTCTACGAAATTAAAAGTCTGCGCTTTTGATGTTACGATTTCCTTTGCTACAAAATCCTTTGAGTCTCAAGCACTGATTGATTCAGGAGCAGCAGGAAATTTCATTTCTAAATCCCTAGTGAATCAATGGTCCCTACCAGTGATTACTTTGAAAACACCGATTACTGTGACTGCTATAGATGGATCACGTCTCATCAATGGTCTCATCACCCAGAGTACGTCTCCAGTAACGGTTCAGATTGGTGTGCTACACCATGAAGAGATTTCATTTTTAATTCTTCCTGTTACGACAAGTCCGATTGTCTTAGGCCTTCCATGGCTTCAATGTCATTCTCCCCAGATTGACTGGCGCACTCCTCAAGTTACGTCTTGGGGAGCTGAATGTCATCATCATTGTCTTTCTCAAGTCATTCCTCTTAAGATACAGCAATCTTCCATCTCATCTTCCTCACCGGGACTCCCTCCTCAGTATGCTTCATTTGCCGATGTTTTTGATAAAGCTCAGTCTGAACGTCTTCCTCCTCATCGTTCATGGGATTGTCCGATCGATCTTCTACCTGGCAAGACTCCTCCTAGGGGTCGGGTGTATCCACTTTCGTTACCTGAAACTCAAGCTACATCTGATTACATCCAAGAGAATCTCCAGCGAGGGTTTATTCGACCTTCCACCTCTCCCGCTGGAGCCGGGTTCTTCTTCGTAAAAAAGAAGGATGGATCACTACGCCCCTGCATAGATTTTCGTGGACTCAATGCCATTACTATTAAAAATCGGTATCCCATTCCGTTGATCACTGAGTTATTTGATCGCATCAAGGGAGCTCGGATCTTTACCAAGTTGGATCTTCGTGGTGCCTATAATTTAATTAGAATCCGGTCCGGTGACGAATGGAAGACAGCGTTCAACACCAGAGATGGGCATTATGAATATCTAGTAATGCCTTTCGGGTTGTGTAATGCCCCCGCTGTTTTCCAGGGCTTCATTAATGAGATCTTTCGGGACTTGTTATATGTATGTGTCGTTGTCTACCTGGACGACATATTGATCTTTTCACAGGACCTGCCTTCTCATCACCAACATGTGGCAGAGGTCCTTTCCAGACTCCGGAAAAATTCATTATTCTGCAAACTAGAAAAATGTTCATTCGAGTTGCCCCAGATTCCATTTTTGGGGTATATTGTTTCCGGAGTTGGCCTACAAATGGATCCAGAAAAGGTGAATGCTGTATTACATTGGCCCCAGCCAACTACCCTTCGTGCCATCCAGCGTTTTTTAGGTTTTGCTAATTACTATAAACGCTTCATTCAAGACCTCTCGTCCATTGCATCTCCTATTGTGGCCCTGATTCGTAAAGGGGCCAATACTAAGCAATGGTCATCCGAGGCTCTCCAAGCCTTTCAATTTCTTAAAGAGTCCTTCTCCTCTGCTCCCATTCTTCGACAGCCTGATGTGACACTTCCCTTCTTCCTAGAAGTAGATGCCTCTAATGTTGGCTTAGTAACCATTCTCTCCCAACGATCGGAGCAACAAAAATTCCATCCTTGTGCCTTTTACTCTCGGGGTCTCCTGCCTGCGGAGAAAAATTACACTATCGGGGACAAGGAGTTGCTGGCTATCAAAGTAGCATTAGAGGAGTGGAGATACTTGTTGGAAGGAGCTCGTCACCCTGTGACGATTTTCACGGATCATAAGAACTTGTCATACCTACAGTCTGCCCAATGCTTGAATCCTCGTCAAGCAAGATGGTCTCTTTTCTTTTCTCGTTTCGAATTAATTATAACCTTCAAACCAGCTGCCAAGAACAAGAAAGCTGACGCTCTATCCTGAGCTTTTGTGACGTCCTCTGACGTTGAAGAGGTTCCCAACCATTCTATACTAGACCCCAAATGTATCTCGCTGGCTGCTTCTTCCACTAAAGTGCTACCATTTGGGAAGACCCTCGTGCCTCCTACTCTTAGGAGGAAAATCCTTTCGTGGTTCCATTCTTCTCGTTTTTCTGGACATGCTGGTGAACGCAAGACCTTTGAGATTCTCTCTCGAAGTTACTGGTGGCCCTCGATGAGGAGAGACGTCAAAGAGTTTGTAGCTGCTTGTGAATTGTGTTCTCAGTTTAAATCCTCCCGCAGAACTCCAGCGGGGTTGCTTCAACCACTACCCATTCCGTCCAAGCCCTGGACCCATATTAGTATGGACTTTGTTACTGATCTTCCGCCTAGTAAAAATTGTAATACTATTTGGGTAGTGGTAGACAGATTTTCGAAGATGGCTCATTTTGTCCCTTTGTCTGCTTTGCCTTCCTCGTCTACTCTGGCTGAACATTTCGTCAAGGAAGTCTTTCGTATTCATGGATGTCCGTCTGAGATTGTGTCAAATAGAGGAGTACAATTCGTTTCCAGATTCTGGCGGGCCCTTTGTAAAACCTTGGGCATACGATTAGCACTCTCATCTTCCTACCATCCTCAATCAAACGGACAAACTGAACGGGTCAATCAAGATCTCGAGACCTTTATAAGGATGTTCTCATCAGCCAATCTAGACAACTGGGTAGAATTGCTTCCTTGGGCTGAATTTGCTCATAACAACATGTACCATAAGTCATCTTCCAAAACTCCATTCTTTGTGGTTTACGGTCACCATCCGTCTTTTCCGGAATTTCCTGTCCTCCCTCCCACCCAAGTTCCTGCTGTAGAGACTGTTTGTCAGACCTTCAAAAACATCTGGTCTCAGGTCAAAACCTGTTTAAAGAAGACATCTGACAAATATAAGTCTTTCGCAGATAAGAAGAGGCGGGCTATTCCACCACTGAAAATTGGAGATCGTGTCTGGTTATCTACCAAAAATATTCGTTTGAAGGTCCCATCTATGAAATTCGCTCCCCGTTTTATTGGTCCATATAGGATCATTCAAGTGATAAATCCAGTTTGTTTCAAACTTCTACTTCCTAAGAACCTTCGTATTTCCAACGCCTTCCATGTGTCCTTGCTCAAACCTCTCATCATCAACCGTTTCTCGGCTCCTCCTTCAGCACCTCAGCCAGTTCAAGTTCATCAGGAGGAAGATTTCGAGATTACTCATGTATTGGACGCAAAAATTTCGCGAGGAGTTCTTTGTTTCCTCGTTCATTGGAAGGGCTTTGGTCCTGAGGAGCGTTCATGGATCAAAGCTGAAGATCTCAACGCTCCAGCTCTTCTTAAGAAGTTTTATTCCAAAAATCCGGACAAGCCCGGTTCCAGGTGTTCTGTGCCCACCTTTAAAAGGGGGGGTACTGTCACTCACCAGACTGTGAGTGCTTCTTCCCGTGTATTTAGGAACCGTGGCCGTCCACCATCCTGAGGGTCTGCGCATGCGCAGCCCTTTCAAACCTTCAGTACCTGTCCCTTTAGTTAATTGGCTGATCAGGCAACACTCCCTATTTAAAGCACCTGAGTTCCATACCTCGTGGCCTGATCTTGGAGTCTCATTCCCCATGAGCCCTCTGAAGGTGTTCCTGTGTTTCCTCGTGTATTCAGCGCTGCTGATTCCTGTGGCTTCCAGACCACTTCAACTCTCCTGTGTTTCATCGTGACTGTTTAGCTGATTCCTATCCGCTGCCTCCGTGCATTACAGTCTTCAGCTCACTTCAACTCTCCTGTGTTTCATCGTGACTGTTTAGCTGATTCCTATCCGCTGCCTCCGTGCACTACAGTCTTCAGCTCACTTCAACTCTCCTGTGGTTTCCAGACCACTTCAACTCTCCTGTGTTTCATCGTGACTGTTTAGCTGATTCCTATCCGCTGCCTCCGTGCACTACAGTCTTCAGACCACTTCAACCCTCCTGTGTTTCATCGTGATTGTTTAGCTGATTCCTATCCGCTGCCTCCGTGCACTACAGTCTTCAGCTCACTTCAACTCTCCTGTGTTTCATCGTGACTGTTTAGCTGATTCCTATCCGCTGCCTCCGTGCACTACAGTCTTCAGCTCACCTCAACTCTCCTGTGTTTCCTCGAGACTGCACCAGCTGATTCCTATCCGCTGCTCTCCGTGCTCAACAGTTCCAGCTCAGCTCTACTCTCCCGTGTTTCATCGTGACTGCACCTGCTGATTTCTACCCGCTACCTCCGTGTACCTGCAGAGTCCTGCTGGCTGCTACTCCTCAGTTCTACTTGTGTCTGCAGCAGCTGATCCGCTCTCCGTGCTTCTCAGTGTTCCTGCCGGTGTCTACTCGCCAGTCTGCATCGGATCTACGCCTCGCTGCTTTCATCTCGTCTAGACCATCGCTACTCTTCAGGGTCCTCCAGGAGTCCAGTTCTACATACTACTGCTTCCTGAGTATTTGTTGTTATCCCTGCTGGTCTACCTACCTGTGCGCTGCACCTTCTTGATTACCGCTTCACCCTCCAGGGACTTCACATCCTGCCGGCCTCCAACCGTTCAGGTATCTCTGCACTCCTGTCTGACAGCCTGCTCCTGAACCACGGTATGCATACTTCTCATTGACTGTGCTGGTGTATTGCATATCTTGCTGGACTGAGTTGTTCTCCTTTGGAGCTTACTATCCGCTGAGACTATTGCCATCATTGACTGTGTTATCTTTTGCCCGGATAGTTTCTGTGACTTTGTATTATTGCAGTGCTGTTCAGTCATTACTATATTGTGCATGTCATCGTGGATCAAGTTTAAGGTGCCCGTGTATCCTCTGTATTGCAGTCTCTCCACGTGCTCCTCCTCACATATATATTCAGTGGTACAACTGGCTAGAGGCAGACCACTGATCCCTGTTTCCTGTTTCACCTGTTCCAGTGTCCTCTCACATAGCAGTGGTACAACTTGCTAACACAGACCACTGACTCCCCGGATACCTCCACCTGGATTCCATTCCTTCACCTAGACAGCGGTACAACTTGCTAAACGCAGACCGCTGACTCTCATCACCCCCTCGTTGCTGTTGGACATTCCTCCTCACTATAGCAGTGGTACAACTTGCTACCGCAGACCACTGACTACCCTCACGTTTCCTTTGTCCATTCAGTTCCTCGTGTACTTCTACATATATATTACCAGTGCTGCTAGTCATAGACTTTCACGAGCATCTCTATCCTCTGCTGTCTCCTGTTCCGTGATCACCCCGCTACCAGAGTACCATATTACCATCTATACTGCTCTGGTAAGCCCATCACCTGGTGATCCCTGGGTAAAGACTCCTAGTGCCCGGGACAATATGACTAGCCTGAGTTTCTGAAGTATTGGTACTTTTTGTTCATTGTTCTGTATGGTTTCACCCTGTATAGTCTACTGTTAGTACTGTGTGCAGCGCTGCGGATACCTTGTGGCGCCTAACAAATAAATGATAATAATAATAATCCCTACTTGAAGTCTATTCTCATTGCTCCTACCATTCCTTAAACCCATTCACCTCTCTTCAACATTGTCATTGCCCATTCAGTCCCGTTTGCCATCTCATTGCTCCCCATTATCCAACTCATATTCCCCCTATCAGCATCTCACATTCATCAATATGGCGATCCATTGCCCCTCATCTTCATCACAGAGCCCCCGTCATTATAAACGTAATGATTAACTCTTCATTCACACAGTCATAATTTATCCCCTCATCCTCAGTTATCATTAACCTCTTTGCTGCAGCATTATTTATTTGTTATGAATCCCCCCAAACACACACACATACACACACACATACACACACGCACACACGCACTCACTACCGCACTTTACTCAGAGGGGAACAGATCATATGGCCGTACCCCAATGCCACTGGTGATCCTGAGCCCACATGATCAGGTAGGAAATAATATGTGATCAGACCTTTAAACCAGTTTAGGACTGGTACAGGAGTGGTTAGAGCAGAGAGCTCCTTACAGAGCAGCCACATACACCAAGTACTCTCAGAGGATGCTTACCAAGAGTTACCCAATTATTTAATGCCATGATTTTTATGTGGATTTGTGGAGATCTACTGTAGCTCTATACCTATGATAAGGTTATAAAATGACAGAGTTATACATGTTACTACTTAATAAAATAATAATTTAAAATTAAATATTTATTTTAAACAACCATGTAACTGTAGACAAACAAGTAATGTAAAAGTCCAAAAAGTAGTAATGCTTTGGTGAGGAAATTGGGATGAGTAATTTGTGTGACATTATTATTATTTCTCACAGATTCCTCATATAAACAGGATTCTCAAGCATCTTTCAAACATAAATAGAAATTAATTTGTTCATCAGTTTCAAAACTTTGTGGGTGACATAGAAAGACAACACAAGTGGTTCAGCCATAGGAAGGAAGTGAATAGATATAACATTAAACAGTATTATTTACAAACCAAAAAAAAGTACACCAGCAGGAAACACATTATGGATAATGCTTTCATATTGTGAAATAAAGTGTTGGGATGTAAACCGCAATTAACGAGCGTCTTCCACACAAAAGTGACACATAGCTCTTGCATCATGTAAAACTTTTTGGCACATAGGAAGTAATGACTGATTTCTTGAAAGCATTAAGATTGTTAAAACGAGTATGTAAATGAATGTTTCGATTAGCGTGTATGTTTATCCATGTTTATGAAATGTTTGTGATTGCATTGAATAATATGATCATTACAATTAATTTTGTTGCAGAAGATGGAGATAAGTAAAGATAAGCCAGGAGACAAAAAAGGAGACAGATAACATAATTTCATGGGGTTGAATAAGGAAAAGAAACATATATACGAGGGAGATAATGTGACTTTTCAAATTATATGAAAGTCATTTTTTTAAGGTTATTTTGCTGTATGTATAGATATAAAGGACACAGAACTACACATATAGACCTTTCCCCTGGGAATTGCACTTTAAGCCCCTGTATACATATACCATTTTCTCATGGGAAATGGAACTGGGGGGTATATTTACTAAACTGCGGGTTTGAAAAAGTGGAGATGTTGCCTATTGCAACCAATCAGATTCTAGCTGTCATTTTGTAGAGTACACTAAATAAATGACAGTTAGAATCTGATTGGTTGCTATAGGCAACATCTCCACTTTTTCAAACCCGCAGTTTAGTAAATCTAGCCCTGGGTCTCTTCAGAAAAAGAAAATATTATACATGATTTTCATGGGTGTTTTGGTCATTTTAAAAACTGGTGCCTAGAAATCTGTATATTTAGCCTCCTGCGTTTGCCAACAATACACTCAGCTGCTACAACTGGATATACCTAGGACTAATCTTTCCTCCTCTGTGCTCTACCAGGCTGCATTGATAAACCCACAGACAGAGTATACCGTGGCTATTTGGTGGATGTCACTAATGAGGAGTTGATGTCAATATCAATAAGGATTCAGTTCTTGTGCAGTCTACTCTGAGTAGAGATGGTCAATGACCCCCGTGTTTTGGTTTTGGATTCGGTTTTGGATCTTGATTATCGTCGTGTTTTGGTTTTGGTTTTGGTTTTGCAAAACCGCCATTGCATGTTTTGGTTTTGGTTGGTTTTGTTTTGCTATTTTGTTGTAAAATCAATGTTTTTGGGCCTAAAACAACCCAATTTAGTGCTCCAACTGTTTCATAGATAAGTAATCTAATTGTAGAGGTAATAAATCATTCAAAAAACAGTTTAATTCCTAGTAGGTAGGCCTTCATTTATTCTACACACAAAACAGATTGTTTTCCTCTCCATCTTTATATATTGGCAATGCAGCCATCGTCTTTGGATGTATATTACACCCTACACTTATAGTTAAATATGTAAAGAAATGGAAAGAGGCAGTTTGCTTTCTGTCTCTATAGGCCCCCCTCCACTTGTTTAAAAATCCCAAAAATTCAGCCATTATAGACTGTACAATATTAATTGAAATGGACAAAGCCATTTTCGTTTCTGGCTCTCTAGGCCCCCCCTCCACTTGTTGAAAATACAAAAAAATTTAGCCGTTATAGACTGTACAATATTAATTGAAATGGACAAAGCCAGTTTGGTTTCTGGCTCTCTAGGCCCCCCTCAACTTGTCGAAAATACAAAAAATTCAGCCGTTATAGACTGTGCAATATTAAGAGCAATGGACAAAGCCAGTTTGGGGTAACTCTGTCTATGACACCCTACCCTTAAGGATAAATTGCCCAAACAGCAGCCTTTCAAGACGGTACGTGATATGGAAATGCCACAAGTCCCTTTCCTCTTTGGGGGTAGATTGCACCCTACACTTACATAGAAAGTTTTAAAAAGATGTTATCGTCATCATCTTCAGCTTCATCCTCACCCTCATCAGTGTGTACGTCATCATCACAGACTATCAATTCATCGCCGCTTGAATCCGCCATTAGAGAACAGTCAGTGCTTGGATGTCTTGGATGGTGAAGGCCTTCCTCATGGAAGATTAAGTTCATTTTTATAAACATCATTTTCTCCACATTTTTGGGAAGTAACCTTCTATGGCGATCACTGACTAAGTTCCCTGCTGTGCTGAACACTTGTTCAGAGTACACACTGGAGGGTGGGCAGCTTAAGTATTGCAAAGCAAGTTTGTACATGGGTTTCCAAATGGCCTGCTTTTCTTCACAGTAAGTAAAGGGACTGTCTGACATTTCCATATCAACTACCTCTTGAAAGTAATCCTCCACCATCCTGTGCATGTTTATACTCGTATTGGATGGAGTTATGGGCAAAGTGACACCTTTTTTTGAAAAATCCTTCAAACCAGCCCAGGGGGTAAATGTATGAATCTCCGGATTCTTCAACTCCGGCGAGTTCAGCGTCTTCAGCGCTTAAATTTAAAGCGGCGCTGCCTTGTAAAGGGAAGTCTCCCTTTACAAGGCAGCGCCGCTTTAAATTTAAGCGCTTAAGACACTGAACTCCCCGGAGTTGAAGAATCCGGAGGTTCATACATTTACCCCCAGATGTTAAATTGTTCTGGTCTGCCCCCTGCGTCTTCCCTGCTTCTTTTTGGGAAATTACATTTTTTTATGAGCAGCAGCAGCTTGAGAAAGTGAAGGAGGACACGTCGTCAAGCCGAGGCCCAGTTCAGCGGCCAACTTGCTGAGCAATAGCTCCTTGCAAAAGTTCACATCTCGCTCATTTACAAGTAAAGACTCAATGTAGGTTTTAAACCTTGGATCAAGCACAGTGGCCAAAAGATACTGATCCAAGTTCAAGATCTTAATAACTCGAGGATCATTGTGAAGCGAATTAAGTACTTGATCGACAAGGCCAACATACTTTGCTGAATTGCTTGCTTTCAGCTCCTCCTTCATTTTCTCAAGCTGCTTTTCCAATAGTCTAATTAAAGGAATGACTTGGCTCAAACTAGCAGAGTCTGCACTCACCTCACACATCACAACTTCAAATGGTTTCAGCACCTTGCACAGCACTGAAAGAATTCCCCACTGTGCAAGAGTGAAATACATCCCCCCTCCTTTCCCAATGTCATGGCTTGTGCAATATGCTTTGATGGCTTTGCGCTGTTCCTCCATCCTCTGAAGCATGTACAGGGTGGAATTCCACCTAGTTACCACCTCTTGCTTAAGTGGATGGCAGGGCAAGTTAAACTGCTCTTGGAGCTGCTGTAATCTCCTACATGCTGTGGCTGAATGCCTGAAATGGCCTGAAATTTTACGGGCCACCGAAAGCATCTCCTGCACCTCACGGTTATTAGGTAGGAAGCTCTGCACCACCAAGTTGATGGTGTGAGCAAAACAGGGAATGTGTTGGAAATCACCCAGCTGTAATGCTCGCACTATATTGTTGGCGGATTTAGAAATGACATACCCTGGGGAGAGTCCAAGTGGTTTAAGCCATGCATCAATCACATCTCCCAGTTTGCGTAACAAATTGTCAGCTGTATGCCTATTAGTGAAGCCGGTGATACAAAGAGTGGCCTGCCTGTGACAAATGTTACGTAGTGGTGTACATGCTGCTGCTGTTCCTGCTGGTGAAGGTGAATGACCAACCCAGTGGGCTGTCACAGTCATATAGTCTTTGGTTTGGCCACTTCCACAATGGGCAGAATGGCATTTTTCAGCACAATCTCTACATTTTTACACACTTTTTGGTATAGTTGTGGAATTGCTTTACGGGGAGAAATGGTGTCGCAATGGAATTCTGTAACGCGGACACAAAAGCTCAATTAACTGTGAAAAACCAGCTGCGTTTATTGTGGAGATTGGACGCAGATCTAACACTAACATTGCAGCCATGGCGTCTGTGATTCGTTGGCAACTGGGTGACTGCTGTCATATTTCCTTCCCCTCGCAAATGATTGTTTCACAGTTAATTGCTGAAATGTAGGACTGCTCATTTTTTTGACCTGCCTCTGGGATGACGATTCACCCCCAGCAGCAGCAACAGCAGCAGCAGTGGGACTAATGCTTTCTTCAGAGGAATCAATAATAGTGCAGGAGTCATCTAGCCTTAAGTGGGATGCCGGGCTAACTCCGAGCGCTACTGAGGATATTGAGGAGGATGGTGTGGTGGGTGTATTTTTTAGCCGTCGGGATGTCGGTGAGCGGAGGGTCTTAGCTAATGATGAAGTGCTTGTATTTTTTGGGGAAGAACTTTCAGCTTTTCCCAACACTGTGCCATGAACTCTCGTTAAATGGCGTAACATAGACGAGGTTCCAAAATGGTTAAGGTCCCTCCCTCGACTGACTGTGGCTTGACATACACTACAAATGGCTATACAATTGTTGTCTGGATTTGGGTAAAAATAATTCCACACATAAGAAGTGGATTTTTTTGTTTTATGCCCAGGCATGACAATGGCCTTTTTCTTGTCATGTGCCAGAACTGCTGCCACTGGTGCCAGACTTACACAAACAACCTCATCCTCATCAACATCCTCATTAGCGCCCTCGTCGCCTACACAAATCTCTCCCTCATCCTCTTCTAATTCCAAAGTGGCATCCTCAATTTGTGTATCACCGGCTACACTCGGGCTATTAAGGCACACATCAGCAGAATGCTCACGATTAGACATCCCACTGTTGGATGGACTCTCCACAGGGATTGGTGTCATTTGTGAATCAGAGCAAACATTATCCTCTAATGCCTTACTGCTATCTTGCAGCTCGGCTTTGACGCGTAACAGTAGTTGTGCACCAATTGTAGGCTCTGTAATTTATTGGGATCTGCCACTACTAGCCAAAGGTGAAGGCCTCATTCTCTCTTTGCCACTGCGTGTGTAGAATGGCATGTTGGCAATTTTTTTTTTATCGGCACTTAACTTTTGCTCAGTAACACTTCTTTTTCACTTCAACACAGTAAAAATTTTTTTTTTTTTGTTTTTTGGACTGATTTCGAAACACTCTGTAGTTTCACATCGCCTTGCCCAGATGACGTACTGGGAACACTAACATCAGGACTGGTGACAGAACCTGGTTGCTCATTCTGCTCATATGTGGACTGCTTTGAATCCATTCTCAGCCCAAAGCACTTGTAGTGCAAAAAATTAGTTGGTAAGATACTGCTGACAGATAGTAATTTTGACAGCCAGAAATATTTATGCACAATTAGGGGGGACAACCCAAAAGCACTGGGGAGTGCTAAAAATTAGTTGGTAGATACTGCTGACAGATAGTAATTTTGACAGCCAGAAATATTTATGCACAATTAGGGGGGACGCCCCAAAGGCACTGGGGAGTGCCAAATATTGAAAAGAAAAAAAAACTCTATCCTCCTCTCTTCTCTAGCAATTTTTGTTACAACAATTGGAATAAGAATATTGGATTCTCTGTCCCTGCTCTAATCAGCCTGTGACTACACCCTGCTCTCTCCCTCTGTCAAATGGCGATGGATTGCTGTGAAGGCGTGTATTTATAATCTTGAAGTATCGCGAGAACCGAGCCCCGAGATCCGACAACATCACGTTGACGTTCGGCCTCGATCTGGATTCGGAGCGGGCGGGAGAGTACCGAGCTACTCAGCTCGGTACTCGGATACCCAAAGTTCGGGTGGGTTCGGTTCTCGGGGAACCGGACCCGCCCCTCTCTAACTCTGAGTAAGTGCACATGATTTTGCTTTTTAGATGAAGGCAACTGAGGAGTTTGCCATGAGTGGGAGGCAGGGCCTGGTCTCTTGGTTGGTCTGCATTGCCTGTGACAAATTTAACAGAACAGTCCTGATTTGTAGTTGTGTGATTTTTCAATTTTGTGGTATTCGTTTTACATGGCACCAAGAACAACATTTATGTAATTATGAATTGTTCGATAATCAATAAATTACCCTGATATTCTTCTCAAAATAAAATGTTCACATGCCGCTATTTAACTAAGGCATGGTTTCTTTTCTCACAATCCTGACCAAATCTTCTGGTAATGACAGCTGTAACATATACTAAAATGCTGAAAAGTCAGTATTGCTAAAATTAATCTTAACATGTTTTTTGGATTAAGGACAAATTTAGAATCCATGCACCAGGACAATAAATGTGTATGATGAATGGAAAATACAATCGAAACCACTAATGATAACTGATACGAAACTATTTGTACCTATTATGTCAAAGAACCAGCTGCTGAATAGGTGTAATATTATACTACTCTAATCATTACACAAGCAATCTTCCTCCTTGATAAGAATGTGGTATTTACAACTTTAATGTTGCAGGTGCTGACGTCAGTTATTTCAGAAGATAATAAAAGGGTACTGTGGACAGAATTTTATAGCATAATGAATTTTTGTGATAAATGTTTTTAAAAATATTCATGACTAACACAAACATCAAAGACGCTACTGATTGCAGTGCTACACATGGACCATGTCCAAGATAGCAATTTAAAGAAGGATTTTAAAAAAATCTATATGTTAGAGTGCATTGTGGAATGTACTGTTTTCCATTATGTGTTGTCTGAACAGATCTATTTATTCAGAAAGCTTCTTCATAGTCTACCCTTCCCATCAGCAGGATGATACCATGACAGCTATAAAGGCTGCTGTATCTTACTGTGTGCACAAGAACATAAATAAGAGCAGAGGGGAAAGGAATGTGTAAGCATCTGCCTTGGAGGAAAGCGCTTTTCCAACAGTCTCTCCCTAATCAGTCCTGCCCTCGCATATTGCAAAGGGCTGGGTACTAATTTCAGATTGAAATAATACAGACATGAAAATACAGACAGTCAAAACACTGACATGGAGAAAATATTTACATGGAGAAAATACCTACAGTGTAAATACTGACATGGATAAAATGCCTACAGTGTAAATACTGACAGTGTAAACACTGACATGGGTAAAATACCTAGGGCTAGATTTACTAAGCTGCGGGTTTGAAAAAGTGGGGATGTTGCCTATAGCAACCAATCAGATTCTAGCTGTCATTTTGTAGAAAGCACTAAATAAATGAAAGCTAGAATCTGATTGGTTGCTATAGGCAACATCCCCACTTTTTCAAACCTGCAGCTTAGTAAATCTAGCCCCTAGAGTGCAAGTAATGACATGGATAAAATACCAACAGTGTAAATACTGACATGGATAATATACCTAGAGTGTAAATACTGACAGTGTAAACACTGACATGGGTAAAATACCCACATTGCAAATAATGACATGGATAAAATACAGACAGTGTAAGTACTAACATGGATAAATTACCTACATGGAGAAAATACCAACAGTGTAAATACTGACAAGGAGAAAATACAGACACACTATAACTACTGACATGGATAAAATACCTACATGGAGAAAATAACAACAGTGTAAGAACTGACATGGATAAAATACCTACATGGAGAAAATGCCAACACTATAAATACTGACATGGAGAACATAACACTACAAATACTGACATGGAGAAAATACCAACAGTGTAAATACTGACATGGGTAAAATACCTACACAGATAAAATACCGAAAGTGTGATTGATGACAGTGAAAATGACGACAGTCACACTGCTGGCATTAAATCAAAAATAAATGTTAAAAAAAGAGTAACCTCCCCCCTCCTCAGTCATAATAACCCTTTTACTGCCAGAATAGTGCTGGCTGGAGGAAAATCGTGTGGGGGGGGGGGGGGTTTGGAGAAACAGCGTAGGTCCCCCCTAGATGCTAGGTCTATTTATAACCAGGGGCTACATCTCTGACAGTGTGTGAAAAAGCGTCCTTGGCGTCCAAGTCCCTGACCCTGATGCCGTCGCCAGAGACGCTATATATATCACGCTGTGAGACGGAAGCCCAAGGTTAGTCTATGACGCTGTTTGTCCCCCACGATTTTCCTCAGACAATCTGGCAACACTAGGATTAATTTGACTGGTGAGAGGGAGGGTACACTTTTTTTCAACATTTAATTTTCACTGTTTACTGCCCGCTTGCATTGCCGTTTTAATGCCAGCAGTGTGACTGTCCGCAATTTCACTGTCCTTAATCACACTGTCAGTATTTTTTCCATGTCAGTATTTATATTGTCGGTATTTTCTCCTTGGCAATATTTTACACAGTCATTTTTTCCTCCTTGTATTTTATCCATGTATCTACACTGTAGGCATATTATCCATGTCAGTATTTACACTGTATGTATTTTATATATGTCAGTATTTACACTGTCAGTATTTTCTCCATGTCAGTATTTATAGTGTTTGGATTTTCCTGTCAGTATTATTTCTGTCTGAAATATCATTACCTGTGATTGCAAATGGGGTGTCCACACTGAAATCCCTGATACCTATATCAAAGTTTCCACTTGCTACTTTTGGTGCTTGTTTTTTCAGGGAAACAAGCGCTCTATAGAACTCTATTGAAGCACAATGAATGGGCTGAGTCCTCCTGTGTAGAGAGAAGCATGGCCAGTGTGAGGACTTATGTTTAGCTCTTTTGCTTCCCCAGCACAAAATGGTAGGTGCAACGCCAGCCTTATGTGCCAGCTGAGGGTAGTTGAGAGTTTGAAACCACTTATGCAAATGCCTGCATGTGTATGTATATATATATATATATATATATATATATATAAATATATATATATACACAAATCACACAGAAGTGCAGCACACTTAGCAAAAACCAGGGGTTCATCCCACAGGGCACCTACTGCTCTAAGCTATCTTGAAAGGACTAGAATCATTGTCTCCTCTGTAGCACTGTTCCAACTACCGAGACACACAGTTTCACTCCCCTGATAACTGAGCATGGACCAAGCGCAATGTCCTCCTACTTTTGTGAGGTCCACAAAGAAGCAAAATTCATTGAGACGTTGATATTTAAAAGTCACATTCCTGTACTATTTCAACAGGATTCATAACCCCTAGTGAGTTTGTTAACAAGTAGGAGGTAGAACACTTCGCCAGACGGCTGGGCTCCTTCTTTTAACACTGGGCTGGTTCCATTGGTGTGGTCTCAGATAACATTACCCTGCTTGATTGGGTACCTGCATAATGTAATGCAGCCACTGACCCTTCCCCCAAGTCCTTAGGCTGCACCTTGCAGAGAGGGAATCCAGGAAGTCTGACTAAAGTTGGAGAAGAACAAAGGACACCCATTTGTTTGGCCATAAAGATAACTCACTTAAGTCCTTGTCCCATTCCTGAATTAAACCATGAGTTATCTTTTTGAGCAATAGTAGTTCCACAGATGACTTCCAGCTGAACATGGCCAACTAGTAGCAGAAGAAGTCCCACAAATTTTTTAGCAGCGGGCGTTGCAACTTCTCCGGTGCCTCTATGTGATAGGGTACACTGTTAAGCCCAGGTGAAGATAGTTCTTTTAGGAAACAAGATGGAGAATCTAGTGGTACCTAAAGAATCCACATGACAACATTAAAGATTATAGAACACACTTTGAATTACATACAGTCTATGCAATTATATATGGCATGAAATACAGTCATGGACGAGAGGGGAAGCTAAGCGGGCTTAAACTTTATTTGCATTATGAGGGGTACCATACTTATGCTACACCCAGAGAGAGATCGTCAATTCAGGGAACAGAGGGGAACCCAGGTGGGACCCCACTATTTGCTGTACGTGGAGAGCAGGATTAATTAAAAAACAATTGACCATTTAGGCATCTAATTTAATGATAGATAGAAACATATATGTAAACTGAATTATTGATGATTGAACTTGGAATTTGATTAAGGGGGTGTTCCAAAAGTCAAAGTAGGCAAGACTGAGAAGTGATGTATTTACTTTTGCTCCAATCCTTATTGCCCTCTGGGACCACAATCCCACAAATGGTTGAGTGATCACTTTTGGTCTGGTGAGTATTTCCACATGACAAAACTAAGATTACTTCATAGTTAATAATAAAATAGAGTTTACAGTTGCCATTTTTACTCCTTCAAAGCATTCAGCACTGAGGTACAAATAAAAAACTCGACTGAATTAGTTGTGTCATCGCTGTATTCCCCTGACCTTAATGTCCTATTTCACCAGAGTTATTTTGAAGAATTTTACAGACTATTTAAAACATAAACAAGCTATTGAGCATAAGTAAACCAAATCCACCTACGATTCTCTGCAGCCTAAAATAACTAGAACTACGTCATTAGAAAGGTTTACTATCAGTGTCATGTCAATGGAGTTAAATAGCAGTAAAATAGTTATAATGTATATATTAAATTACCATGTCTGTCCAACTAGCAGCTCTTGGAACAGATGTAGAACATGTTTTTGTATAACTCAATTCCACTGTAAAAAAAAAAAGTCAAGCTCCTTATGCTCTAGTCTATGACATGCAGGACAATACATTTACAGTATAATAATTCAACATATTATATTAGTACTCCAGCTCCAATTCTCCCAGATTTAAAGGGTGCCTTCTCCCACATTCTGCTTTCAGATCTGTCCACAGATATTCAATGAGATTTAGATCTGAACTCATTTTGGCCTCTTCAGAACAACCAGGAATCTTGTTTCAACCACTCCTGGGTCTTTTTTTTTTAAGTGTTTTTGGGGTCATTGTCATTGACCCATGACCTGTGGCGGAACCCACCCAGCTTTCTGACACTTGGTTCAACATTGCGCTTCAAAATGGCCTGGTAATCTCCAGGTTTCATGATGACATGCGCACATTCAAGGCACCAAGTGGCAGATGCAGTACAGCAATCCTAAACAGCACTGAACCTCCTCCATGTTTGACAGGAGGGAAGGTGTACTTTTCTTTGAAAGATTAATTTTGCTTTCTATAAACATAGCTCTAATTTAGTGTTATCTGTCCATACAATGCAGACACCTGCTTCTCACCACAGGTATGTTTAGTTCCAAAGTGAAGGAGAATTTGAAATTTAATTATTTCTGACTACTTCTTAACGTTGCCAATATTCCATCCTATAAAGAAACCAAATTAAGGAATATATAACCCCATGTTAATAGAAATTGACTTTGCATTTTAGTCTTTTTGATGAATATTTCCAAATATTTGTATTTAAAAATACGGTGGAGAATGAAATGACTATGTATAAGCAGATACCAAAATTGTATCGCTGGAACTTTGCCTTTGCCTCTGTAATATGTCTTGTTCTGTCACAAAACTTGATTTACATGACATCTTGCTCATCTCTACGTGAAGTTCGCCTAAAAATTAGCTTTTTTACAAAAATGATACTTGAAGTTGCAAAATATATCCCATTAAAAGTAGCGGACAGGACCCAATCTCTGACACCTCAGGGATGGCTGAAATATTAAACATTTTGTATTGCAAAAAATGTTTCATGCCCTCAAGCAAAGAAGAGAATGCCCCTGTAAATGCCCTTTCTCCCCATTATGTAAGTTAAACAAACTTGTACTGCAAAATAGATGTGCATATATAGATGCTCAAAGGTGCTTCCAAGTGGTTCTGTAGCCGGTTTCAAAGTTGGATAATTTGTGCTAAATTCACATATTTTACACTAAAAAATTGAACAACATTTGTGCAATGCGAACAGGTTCGACCATGTTCTTGTTCCAGTCTAAATAGCTACATTGTATAGTATTTTGATGTTTAACTTTAAAACACTATAAAATATAACCATTTAATCAGGAACAGGCAAAAAGACAACATTTTGGGGGGGGGGATTCAAGTGCGACCGATGTGGTGTGCGGACATTGTGCAGTGTACATTGCCAGCAATTACGATAGAAATCTCCGCTCATTTTGCGTGGGAAAATGAGCAGAAATTTCTGTCTAATCTCCTCGGTAAAGTGTCTCAGACACGTTCAGGGGTATATTTACTATGCGGTGATTCCGTAGAACGGCCAATTCCCGGTGCTCTGAAGTCACACTCTTCAAACGGTGGAGTTTATCTTTAATAAAAAGTGCGGTTTTAAAAAATTACTTCAAACCACCAGGAATCAGCGATTTTACGGAAACACCACATAATAAATAAATAAATAAATATAAATATATAAATTAACACCATTGTGATCGAACCAAAAGATGAATATTTAATATTGGTTCAACCAAAAGTTTGTGGTTACTGGTTTGATTAAAATTCGAACTGTCAAGTATATTTCAAGCATCTCTACAAAAATATTCACTATTTAGGTGGTGTCTGTACACTGCTATAAGTGGCGGTCCCACAGGCATGATAAACAATGTTTTCCCTTATAATGACTGAACCAATCTGATGAAAGTTGTGGTCAGCATTGTCGAATATTAAGTGTATATATGCTGAATTTCACTGACAAACACTGTGAATCTATTGCATGGGCAATATAAGATACTGTATATAATTTATGTTAACTGACGGTAAATGTACATGTAAATATTATATATGTATATACCATACGTTCTTTGAAAAATGAATACACATTTCAGAGTAATCACATTACAATGTACATGTATTCTGAATGACGTGGTTTGAGAATGCTTTCCCTTTCAAGTCTATCCTGTAGTCTTGATATTTAATACAGTAAAGTGATATCATCCTTTTTTCAGTTGCATCAGGCACTATATTTCCACTTTTCAAGTCATTTTTCCTGGACTGTGTCATTTTAACCTATGGAAAAAATAACATAACTCTTTATGCTAGTGGAAATACTGAGCAGATGTTTTAGCTGATCATTCATGTAAATTCAGAAGCCGCTGTGCTCCTATAGAGCTATTTACATCCAGCAGACAAGTCACCAAGGCCAGGAGATTTCATTCTGGAAAAACAAGATACTCATCTATTCCTCTCATCTGAAAATAGAAACAGTACAAGTTGATTTGTCTGAAAACTAGGAAACAACATGTTATATCTATTTCAGGTCTTGTTTTCAACTTTCCTTGGCACTGTAATATGCAAAGTGTCTATATCATTAGTGATTTCCCACACATTCGCCATGCAGTTAACTACTACCATGCCTTAACATTCAGATGCAGAAATACTCAGTAATACAGGCTTCCGGTTCTATCCAAACTAGACTAGACTATATGAATTGCAAATTATGACTGTCATTGTTCAAATAGTATTGCATTTCCACCCTGCAGCATGGTTGAAAGTACTATAGTCGGCATGCAATTTCAATATAAACAATTATACATAAATAAGCAGATTTTGAGGGTCATGTAGAGTTGGATGCAAATAGCGTTTTATTCGTATAATACGCTTTTTTTATTACTGCGCATTCCCACAGAGTGCTAGCAACAGTTGCACCCAAATGTGGACTGAGTCGCATCTCACGATTATGGTCCTAGCAGAATTCTTAGCTAAAGAAAAATGTGAAAGGTAACTTCATTTGCATTAACACAAATTTGTCGTTATTGTAGACTATTGTGCTTTTAACATGGTAAAATGGATAATTAACACATAAAAAATATATTTAACTCTTTGAAGGACTCTAGCTGTATTTAGAAATAACTAATCTGACAATGAATTATAACTTAATTTCTTACAACCACTGTATTTTTGTTCCTGCCCAATCTCTTTTTACTTCCTATCATTACACGTGGAACCCTTTGTGAGGGCAATACTACAGTATACTCATTTTTGCAGCTTCTACGTATACGTCTAACTTTATATTATTTTTGTATTATTATATTATGCTGTTTACTCATTTTACATTGATTGCACATTTCCATAATTTGAACATAAACCCCACTGAGTTGATAAGTCAGTTTTACTATAAAATAAAGATGGTGCATCAATATATACTAAGGTAATCATGAAGAGGCCATCATCATCATCATCACCATCATCATCATCAATTTAATTAGGATACGTTTTAAAAGCCGATGCTTGGGAAACATACAGACAGACGAAAAAAACTGTTCATGTGCAAAATCGATAAACATGTTTCACAACTCTATATTACCTACATGCTATATTAACTACACATTTATCACAATAAAGTCTTTACAGCACACAAATTGTCAGTTATTGCCATAAGTGCCTTTACCTTTTGGCTGAAAAAGTTCAAAATTTGCCTTTTTTTCATCCATTTACTGCAACAGATCACAATACACATTTATCTCCAGAACTTGAAACAGATGCAGTGTAGGTAAAAGCAAATACTATGTTGCACTTTTTCCCTTGTTTACTAACACTTTAGTTCTAACCCTGTTGTTATTAGAGATGTGCACCGGCGACTTTTGGTGTCTTGTGTTTTGTGTTTTGGATTCTGATTTCCGCAATGTTTTGGGTTCGGATTTGTTTCGCAAAACACCTGCCGAAAGGTTTTGGTTCGGATTTAAGGTTTTGGATTCGGATTTTTTTTGAAAAAAGCATAAAAAGGTCAAAAATCAAGTTTTTGGGCTTATTTTCACTCCTACGCTATTATTAACCTCAATAACATTCAATAACAAGCATTTCCACTAATTTACCGTGTATTCTGAACACCTCACAATATAGTTATTAGTCCAAAACGTTGCAACGAGGTATCTTTCTGGACTGCGTAGTGGAGTGGTCCCCACAATATAATAGGAAAACCATCAACTGGTCTTAATCGCACCAAAAAATGTACCTGGAATGCGTAGAGGAGTGGGTCACCACAATATAAATGAAAAACCCTGAACTTGTATGATTCGCACCAATAATGTACCTGGACTGCGTAGAGGAGTGGGTCACCACAATATAAATTAAAAACCCTGAACTTGTATGATTCGCACCAATAATGTACCTGGACTGCGTAGAGGAGTGGGTCACCACAATATATATAATAAGAAAACCATCAACTGGTATGAATCGCACCGAATAATGTACCTGGACTGCGTAGAGGAGTGGGTCACCACAATATAAATTAAAAACCCTGAACTTGTATGATTCGCACCAATAATGTACCTGGACTGCGTAGAGGAGTGGGTCACCACAATATAAATAAAAAACCCTGAACTTGTATGATTCGCACCAATAATGTACCTGGACTGCGTAGAGGAGTGGGTCACCACAATATATATAATAAGAAAACCATCAACTGGTATGAATCGCACCGAATAATATACCTGGACTGCGTAGAGGAGTGGGTCACCACAATATAAATTTAAAACCCTGAACTTGTATGATTCGCACCAATAATGTACCTGGACTGCGTAGAGAAGTGGGTCACCACAATATAAATTAAAAACCCTTAACTTGTATGATTCGCACCAATAATGTACCTGGACTGCGTAGAGGAGTGGGTCACCACAATATATATAATAAGAAAACCATCAACTGGTATGAATCGCACCGAATAATGTACCTGGACTGCGTAGAGGAGTGGGTCACCACAATATATATAATAAGAAAACCATCAACTGGTATGAATCGCACCGAATAATGTACCTGGACTGCGTAGAGGAGTGGGTCACCACAATATAAATTTAAAACCCTGAACTTGTATGATTCGCACCAATAATGTACCTGGACTGCGTAGAGAAGTGGGTCACCACAATATAAATTAAAAACCCTGAACTTTTATGATTCGCACCAATAATGTACCTGGACTGCGTAGAGGAGTGGGTCACCACAATATATATAATAAGAAAACCATCAACTGGTATGAATCGCACCGAATAATGTACCTGGACTGCGTAGAGGAGTGGGTCACCACAATATAAATTAAAAACTTTGAACTTGTATGATTCGCACCAATAATGTACCTGGACTGCGTAGAGGAGTGGGTCACCACAATATATATAATAAGAAAACCATCAACTGGTATGAATCGCACCGAATAATGTACCTGGACTGCGTAGAGGAGTGGGTCACCACAATATAAATTAAAAACCCTGAACTTGTATGATTCGCACCAATAATGTACCTGGACTGCGTAGAGGAGTGGGTCACCACAATATAAATAAAAAACCCTGAACTTGTATGATTCGCACCAATAATGTACCTGGACTGCGTAGAGGAGTGGGTCACCACAATATATATAATAAGAAAACCATCAACTGGTATGAATCGCACCGAATAATATACCTGGACTGCGTAGAGGAGTGGGTCACCACAATATAAATTTAAAACCCTGAACTTGTATGATTCGCACCAATAATGTACCTGGACTGCGTAGAGAAGTGGGTCACCACAATATAAATTAAAAACCCTTAACTTGTATGATTCGCACCAATAATGTACCTGGACTGCGTAGAGGAGTGGGTCACCACAATATATATAATAAGAAAACCATCAACTGGTATGAATCGCACCGAATAATGTACCTGGACTGCGTAGAGGAGTGGGTCACCACAATATATATAATAAGAAAACCATCAACTGGTATGAATCGCACCGAATAATGTACCTGGACTGCGTAGAGGAGTGGGTCACCACAATATAAATTTAAAACCCTGAACTTGTATGATTCGCACCAATAATGTACCTGGACTGCGTAGAGAAGTGGGTCACCACAATATAAATTAAAAACCCTGAACTTTTATGATTCGCACCAATAATGTACCTGGACTGCGTAGAGGAGTGGGTCACCACAATATATATAATAAGAAAACCATCAACTGGTATGAATCGCACCGAATAATGTACCTGGACTGCGTAGAGGAGTGGGTCACCACAATATAAATTAAAAACTTTGAACTTGTATGATTCGCACCAATAATGTACCTGGACTGCGTAGAGGAGTGGGTCACCACAATATATATAATAAGAAAACTATCAACTGGTATGAATCGCACCGAATAATGTACCTGGACTGCGTAGAGGAGTGGGTCACCACAATATAAATTAAAAACCCTGAACTTGTATGATTCGCACCAATAATGTACCTGGACTGCCTAGAGAAGTGGGTCACCACAATATAAATTAAAAACCCTGAACTTGTATGATTCGCACCAATAATGTACCTGGACTGCGTAGAGGAGTGGGTCACCACAATATATATAATAAGAAAACCATCAACTGGTATGAATCGCACCGAATAATGTACCTGGACTGCGTAGAGGAGTGGGTCACCACAATATATATAATAAGAAAACCATCAACTGGTATGAATCGCACCGAATAATGTACCTGGACTGCATAGAGGAGTGGGTCACCACAATATAATTAAAAACCCTCCACGGGTCTGAATTCCCAAAAAAAAGGTTCTGGACTGCGTAGTGGGGTGGCCCCGGTACACAATTTTTTACAGGGGCCACAATATTATTAAAAAACCCTACACGGGTCTGAATTCCACCCAAAAAGTTTATGGACTGCGTAGTGTAGTGTTCCCACAATATTATGTAAAAATTTTGCAGCAACAGTCAACGTTGTTTAATATCTGATACACCTCTATCTGGACTGCATAGTGGAGTGGCCCCGGTACCCAATTTGGTAACGGGGCCACAATACCTCCTCCAACCATGGTACAGACCATTCATCATTGAGATCCCATCAAATATGTTAAAGACAGACAGGGTCGAAGTGTTATTGGTTGACTTTGTAAACCAAAAAACTGTCCCTGTTGCACATAGTCGTGCAATAAAGACTGACTTTTTCATTTAAAGGCACCATCTTTCAAGTGTAGTGTTTGTAAGTCATATTATACTTTTGGTAAAATTTGTTTAATTTGGTCCTCTTTATGGTAACAACTAATAGAATTAAAGTATTAAATAGAAGCGGCAGTTCCTCCTAATGGGAATTAGTAATAGAATTAAAGTATTAAATAGAATTAAAGTATTAAATAGCGTGGTATAGAGTGGTAGTGTGGTATAGAGTGGTCCCCACAATATAATAATAAAACCCTCAACTGGTCAGAATTCCACCAAACAAGTATCTGGACTGCGTATTGGGGTGGCCCCGGTACCCAATTTGATACCGGGCCACAATAAAATAAATACACCCTCAACTGGTCAGAATTCCACCAAACAAGTATCTGGACTGCGTAGTGGGGTGGCCCCGGTACCCAATTTGATACCGGGGCCACAATAAAATAAATACACCCTCATCTGGTTAGAATTCCACCAAACAAGTATCTGGACTGCGTATTGGGGTTGCCCCGGTACCCAATTTGATACCGGGGCCACAATACCTCCTCCAAGTTCCAAGTGTAGTGTTTATAACATCTTAACACTACACTTATTCTAGCACGTCAAAACCTCTTGTTTTAAATAATAACAGGGCATTTAACTTTTGATTTAATTTATTGAATTTGTTGGCATTTTCTTTTACTTTTTGAACATGGCAAACGACTGTTGAATGGTCACATAATGCCAAAAAAATAGTTGCAAGATGGAATTGTCCTTGGGCTCTCCCACCCACTCTTATGTTGTTGAAATAGGACATGCACACTTTAACAAACCAATCATTTCAGCGACAGGGCCTACCAAACAACTGTGGCTGAAATGATTGGTTTGTTTGGGCCCCCACACCAATAAAACAATTCATCTCTCCCTGTAAAAACTCAACAGGCTCTACTGAGGAAAGATGTCGTCCTCATCCTTAACCTCTGATTCCTCTCCCCCTACAGTGTGTACTTCCTCCTCCTCACACATTATCAATTCGTCCCCGCTGGACTCCACAACCACAGGTCCCTCTGTACTGTCTGGAGGGCAGTGCTGTACTTCATTGAGGAATTGATTATTCATTTTTATAAACATCATTTTTTCAACGTTGTGAGGAAGCAACCTCCTTCGCCGCTCACTGACCAGCTTCCCCGCTGCACTAAAAACTCTTTCCGAGTACACACTGGAGGGGGGACAACTCAGTTAAAAAATAGAGCCAGTTTGTACAGGGGCTTCCAAACTGCCTTTTGGAGTTCTACCACGTCACTACCTCTAGTTAATTTAGATTGCAAGGCTTGTAAATATAAATACTTTGAAGATAAAAAAAGCAGGCTGCACAGAGCTAGAAAGTGAAATTAAATGGACCACGTTACTTTGGTGGCTATCTATGCCCCCCCGCCCTACACTTGTAGTTGAATATAAATAAAGCAGCCTGCATAGACTGTAGAACTAGAAATTCAAATATACAAAGAAATGGACAAAGGCAGTTTGGTATCTGTCTGCATCAGATCCCCTCTCCACTAGGAGTAAAACAGAAAACTATTCAGCTGTTATATAATCTAGAATATAAATAGAAATTGAGAAAGGCAATTTGGTATCTGTCTGCATCATAATCATCAACATCCTCCTCAGCGCCAGCTACATCAATATCCTCCTCCCGGTGTACAACATTCACACCTTCATTAGCCAAATCTGTAACTGGACTGTGGGTGATCCTTCCAGCATATGCAGAGGGCGTGCTGCAAATGCTGGATGGAGTCACCTCTTCCCGTACAGTGATGGGAAGGTCAGGGTTCACAACCAACAACACCCTTGGACTCGCCTTGGGGATTTGTGATGTCATCTGTTTAGAAGGCAGAGTTCTTTGCTGTTTTGTTGTTGTTGCTGACAACATAACTTTCTTAAATTTTTTGTAGGGGAGGAGGAGGAGGGCTTAGATCCTTGGGTGAAGCTGGACCACTAGTCATGAACACGGGCCAGGGCCTAAGCCGTTCCTTGCCACTACGTGTCGTAAATGGCATATTGCCAACTTTATGTTTCTCCTCAGATGATTTTAAGTTTCTCTTTTTGCTATTTTTTGGATTTTACATGCCCTGTACTAGGAGATTGGGCATCGGGCTTGCCAGACGACGTTGATGGCATTTCATCGTCTATGTCATGACTAGTGGCAGCAGCTTCAGCATTAGGAGGAAGTGGGTCTTGATCTTTCCCTACTTTATCCTCCAAATTTTGGTTTTCCATTATATGTAGCACAAGAGAGCGTACCCCTAAGCCACACACACTCGGCAAAGCCTTTAAAAATTATATGCGGCACAGGTGAGTAGCACTGGACTTATACTGCTGAATAAGTGAACTTTGTAATAGCAGTACCACTGGACGTATACTGCTGAATCAGTGAACTTTGTAATAGCAGTACCACTTGACTTATACACTGCTGAATCAGTGAACTTTGTAATAGCAGTACCACTGGACTTATACTGCTGAATCAGTGAACTTTGTAATAGCAGTACCACTGGACTTATACACTGCTGAATCAGTGAACTTTGTAATAGCAGTACCACTGGACTTATACTGCTGAATCAGTGAACTTTGTAATATATTAGTACCACTGGACTTATACTGCTGAATCAGTGAACTTTGTAATATCAGTACCACTGGACTTATACTGCTGAATCAGTGAACTTGGTAATATAATATTGCAGTACCAATGGGCTTATACTGCAGGATTGGTTTTGCAAATTTTGTTGTAATTATTTTTTTTTTTAATTATTTTTTTTGTATTTTTTTTATAACTTTTTTTTAATTTTTAAAACACTTGGGAATAATGGGGAAATAACTATGCCCTTAGAAGCACAGAGCACAGGACACAACACCACTGGACTGAACAGGACACAGCACAGGACCCAGCAGCACCACTGAACTCAAAATTGACAGAGCACAGCACACAGCACCACTGGACTGATACTGCAGAACACAGCACAGCACAGCACAGCACAGAACTAAACAGCACAGTACAGAACTAAACAGCACAGCACGAGATCTACCAGGACAGAGGACCACCTAACACACCCTCCCTCTACCCTGTTCAATGCCCGAGTGAAGATGGCGGCGACTAGCGGGGAATTTATAGGATCCGAGCATCGCGAGATCCGACAGCGGGATTATGACTCAGAGCCTCGGTTTCAAGTTTTCATTTGGCGTCAATACCCGGATCTGTCTCGGATCCGACTCGGATCAGAAAGGTTCGGGTGGGCTCGGATTCACAAAATCCGAGTGCGCTCATCTCTAGTTGTTATACCCCTTTGCGTATGTTTTATGACTAATATATAAGGTTGCCACATCAAAGAAATGACATATTTTTTGTGGGAGAGTGAGGTGGCTCCATTGATGACAGAGCGTTATTATTATTTAGGTGTGCTACCATAGGGGGTCAGTTGCTGTTGAAATGTTTTCAGGTCAATTATGTCTGTGGGTTCCCACTTTTGAATTGCACATGCAAAGTGACGCTTGCTTTCAAGTATCCAAATAGAAGAAGTCCTGAGAAAAGTCACCAATAGCACTCTAAATAAGCCTCAAAAGCATTATATAAGCATTTGTTATGTGCTTTGTAGCTGCTTATTCAGAACCCAGTCAGGTCTATTCAGTGCACGAGCTTCATTTTTATAAATATATTTGTGTAATATACCTCTTTATAAAATTAAGTCATACACGCCCGAAACAATTAAACATTTTTTATTATTTTGCACAGCTACTGCTTTCCACATCATGTTTATAATATTGTGGCTATTTGCCCAATTACTTTACATAGTGTCAGCATCAACAGGCAACTCTGCTCTCTGTAGATGACAAAGATGACAGATACAGAGCCACTAGCTATTTCTCAGAATGTTGGTGAAATGAACATGTTTGCAGAAATGTTTGACGGAATTTGAAAGGTTGAATTATACAGTTCATTATCCATTTTCAGCTCTACAAGTATTCTAAGTCCATTGCAAAGGATGGCATCCGTAGATTAAAGCAAATATATCACTTTTTCTCAAGGAAATGTAAATAACCGGTTGGCATCTCACCTGTTACCTCAACCAGGCAGAATTACAGATATTGTCTTATTCTCCATTTCTGTTTGTGTAATCTATGAAACTATCATCATCATCATCATTTATTTATATAGCGCCAGCAGATTCCGTAGCACTTTACAATTGGGTACAAACAGTAATAAAACAATACTGGGTAATATATACATGCAAAGAGTTAAGACGGCCCTGCTCGCAAGCTCACGATCTATGGGGCAATGGTTTGATACAGAAGGTTAAGTGCTACATCATATTGAGTATTTGTCCAGCTAGAATGCAAAGGTTACAAAGTATTTAGTGGGCTGTATGCTCAGTCACACAACTATGTTGGTCAGAGGGTCGTTGTCTTGTGTTAGCTGTGTAGAGGGTGGTAATAGGGTAACCCAGGGAGATTAAGAGGGTGGTAGAGGAATATTATAAGCTTGTCTGAAGAGGTGGGTTTTCAGAGAACGCTTGAACTATAAGCAGGGAATTCTGTATACAATTCTTGCTTTGACGTGTAAGCAATGACAGTACTGTCAATATGTCTCACTAGTGAAACCGCCCAGCTGCCCTGCAACATTTATTGCTATGCCGGCAGGGGAATGAACAGAAGTGGGATGTACCGGGCCCATGAGGTCTCACATGGCAGGACATGAACCAATCATGTGATGCTCCCATAAAATCCTGAGACTTTGTCCTGATTAGACCCCCAACTGGCCAGTTCCCTGGCCGTACACATTGCGATAAATATTGTGATGTGGCTGTAGGTTTCCTACACCTTTAACAAGTATCAGGGCCAGAATGGAACTAAAATACAGCGGTGTCATATAGAGCTTACCAGCTCATGTTCACAAGCCTGCATTTTTACACAAAAATTTGGGAGCTAATGCAGCCACTAAGACTCTCAGACAAAACGGCCCTTCTGTCAATGTCTTGCTCTCTATCTAAACATGTATGTCCTATTTGTCCCTATTTCTATGTGTTTAGCCCTGTCTATCTTTTTTGATACATCTATCCTGCATGCAACGCTTGATTAAGGGTTCCAGCCACTATAGGTTAATATACCTGTAGCGCCCACCTCTCTCCCCCCCAATGTATACGCGTATAGGAATAGTCCTGAATATCAGTATTCTCCAGCAATAAAATTTAGACAGACTATGCCATTTGCTCATATCAGTTCTTGCAGCTTTGACAACCAGATGTTCTCTCTTGCTTGTTCTTAGAGCTTTGTTGTCAGTTGGTTGGCTTCTGGAAACTTCTGTTTTGAAAATGTGCAAAAAATTGTATTATAATGTAAAATTTTATCATACTCTGAATGATTAAACACAACACTCCATTATGGCCAGATAAAACCATTGCAATTTCCTCACCAAACCCCCAAGCCAATTCATTATCCTCCTCCACCAATTAATCAAGCCCCAGTAGCCAGTTTGTGACCCCTTCAGCCATTTCATAAGCCACCAGCAGCCAATTCATGGTCACCCCCTCAGCCACTTTTATCAACCCCCAGCTGCTAACTTATGACCCTCCAACCAATTCATTTCCCCTAAGCCAATTCATCACCCGCCTCGGGAATTAAACCAACTCCCAGTAACCAGTTCATAACTCCCCCCAGCCATCACCCCTCAGACAATTTATCATGTCCCCCTACCTCCCGCTATTTTAGCAGCATATGTCACTTACCTTCCTCTCTTCTTCATCTTCTTCTTCAGGCTCCAGCAGTGCAGAAATTTTCTTGGGGACATGCAGCTTGGCAGCAAATCCAATTACTGTTAGCTGTCTTACAGTGTGAGTACCGACATTTCTTAGTCCAGTCCCGTGAGATGTGGTAATGCTTATCCCACGAGACCAAACTAAGAGTAGTGGGCGCACTGACAGGGAGCTAACAGCAATAGGATTTGTTATCAGGATACCTGTCTGCATAGTGACTGTTGGAGCCGCCTCCTTTAGACCAGGGCTGGCCCTGTTGATTTCAGCCACTCCAGTGAGTCCCCCCCCACCTACTATAAATATATATATATATATATATATATATATATATATATATATTTATATATATACTGGTAAAATATAAATTCCAGTCACACAACACCCCTTAGGACTCAGCGCCCAGGCTGCAGCCTGAACCCCCAGTTTCCAGGGGAGGGCTGGCAAAATTTGGCCCGGGGGGCAAGTCTCGACTCAGCAGCCTATTTTAAAGGAAAAAAAATTGAGGTAGCCCAGTGACCCAGCCCAAAATAACCCACTGTGGGACTGGCCTGGGGGGCATATGCCCCCCTGCCCCCCAGCCCAGCCTGCCCCTGCCAGTTTCCATATGTGCCCACCCACCCTGATGAGAAGTGGCTCATTCAAAATTTAGCTTTGGGTCTCATTTCTACATACACCTGGCAGAAAGTCTAAAAGAAATTACCACCAATCCGTGTGTGATGCGATCTCCACCTTACTATAATTTTACACTACACCGGTACATTTATAATTTTAGAAGACTGCAAAAACACTGGATATTATACACAGCCACATCACTTACATGCCATTCTGTGGTTCTTTGCCCTGGGTAAGTGATCTCACTTACTTACAATATTACTACCATGGACGAGTTTTAAAGACAGACAGTGACAGGGGTCGTTTTTAACTTTTTTTTTAATAATTGCTGCAGTCATTGCTGGTCACTAAAATATAACATAAGTGGAGTTTATTGTTAAAGTTGAGAAAGCAATAAAAAACATGATAAAAGACTGCGACTCTATTAGGAACTGTTTTAATTTCCATTAATAAATAAAACTCCATTCCTTTAGGATGTCACTGGCACAGGCAGCTAATTTTATTTTTTCTAGTTCGT
This sequence comes from Mixophyes fleayi, assembly GCF_038048845.1. NCBI lineage: Eukaryota > Metazoa > Chordata > Amphibia > Anura > Limnodynastidae > Mixophyes > Mixophyes fleayi. The sequence goes on from NC_134402.1 coordinate 155,549,670, forward strand.
GTGAAGTAAGAAGGCGAGACACTTGTACAGCTTAGGTTGTGGGTGGATAGTTAGTCAAAGAATTTTCAATGACTAAATACACTAAAACTTCATTTTTAATTGTACTTCTTTAATCAGTAACAATAATGATGCAATCAATATAAAGATAGAACACACTGTAGGTATGCGGGGAATAGTCCTGTAAATATTTTAAAAGATATACTGTGGGTGGAAAAGAAATGAAAACTAATTAAACTAAGATAGATAGACTGAGATTAGTGTACTTTAAATAGGCGTAAAAGTATCTAAGAAAGTTGAACTCTAAAACCATGATAAGTTGTAAGTTGTATGGCGAAAATAGCATATTAAAATGATACAATATTTAAAGGCACAGAGACATCCAAACATTATAAAACAAATAATCATCATCATACATTATTCAAGTTTGCTGACAGACAGGACGGACAGGACACAAAACTTGGGAGAGAGCCAGATCACACAAATAGGAACATGTAGAAAGGGGCAGACATACAGGACATGTAGATAAGGTGAAAAGGACAGAGACATGTAGACAGGCTAATCAGTCTGCAGCCTGGGTCGCTGGGTCCTGGGTGGCGTGGTACAACGGAATTTATATTATTTTACCAGCCCATGTATATTTACTTTATCCTTTTGAATCATTTTGTCTTAGTATGTATTGTGCTTGGAAATTGTAAAGTGCTATGTACAATGTTGAGCTTCATAAATAATGAATAATAATAATAGCAATAATAATAATATTAATAAAAATAATAATAATAATAATAATAATAATAATGATAGCAGTACTATCACTTCTAACATGGTTTGCTGTAAGAGATATTAAAACCAAAAGACAAAAAACACTCCCAAATTCTATTAAAACTTATGGGTTGGCTAAGGGTTGAAAGAATAATGCAAAATAGTTAAGATTAAAAATCAGAGATCAGTGACACAAGTGAAACAACATATTATTAATCAGATCAGAAAAATCACACTTACACAAAACTGTGGTGTTAGAGGTAGCATATAACCTACTTATTGTCCCTCCTGCTCAGTTGAACCTAAATGTATACCTATAATCTCCGTCATGTTATTTGCAAATCAGAAAAAAATGGTCAGATGCAGTCACAGTTATCTCATTGCATTGGTTAGTTCATACCATGATCAAGTAGTTACATGTAAGTCTTATAAGGGTGTTAACATGCTTGTCTTTCCTTGCTTAGTGATGTTGTTATTCAGTCTCACAGATCCTATTGAGATCTGCTACCTATTCTTAGAAATAAAAAGCCTTTCAAGTAGATATTTTCTACATCACTGCAAATGTCCTCAAAAACCTCCCTGCGGGTCCTGCTGTTAGGATAGTGTAGTGTACATTTGGAGTATTGCAAGGGTTAATTGGTAGGGCAAGCAGTGCAAATACATATATATAGGAAAGGAATGGAAAGAACATTTAGCAGTAAAAGAGAAATATATTGAGTAAATGTTTATAAACATACTTGATAAGTAATGTAACTGTGAATTGTGACTTATTTTTTCACAGCCTTTGTTGCGATTAAGGGTGGGGGCTTGTTGGGTGCCAGTGGTTGATATGGGGTTGGATGGTGATATTTATATTTATGTGAGCTTGGGGGAACCCCAGGATTGGCTAGGTGACCGTCCTGGAGGGTTTCTGGGCCCACAGTTTGGGTTACTATACCCCAGTGTGGTTTGTCTTCATCATAGGAACAGCCAGATGGCCAATTGATGGGCACCTTGGATAATTGATTATCTAGCAAGATATATGTGGCTTGGTGGGCAATGGAATGGCCTGTACTCCACTCCCCTTAAATGGTAAATATTATGGATTTTAAATAAAGGGATGCGGTCATTTTTGTTCTCCACTGCTTGGTGTCGTGTCTATTATTATATAAGTGAAGGTTGGCTGTGTTTGTGGAACAGACAGGCAGATAGTATTCCTGTCTAACGTCAAGCTCTTTCCTGTTTAGGTTACATAATGGAAATCTCAAAAGCATTCCATTTGTTAGAACATCTCTAAGAGGATCAGAAGTGGTGATTATAATACAACACTATTAAGAATTTAACTCAACTTTTATGAGGATTTGTCATGAATTTTTGAATTTTACAGACAATTCTATAAACTGTGCAACAACTACTTTGTCAAAAATGCGAGCATCTCTGATTCTTAATAGTTAAATACTAATGAATGTTTATGATTCCTGATTAAATGTGTCCTTAGTGCTGGCAAAATATGTCCAATAACACACTGGCAAAAATATCTACAGGTCACAGCGAGCCCTTGTAGCAATCTACTGTATAGCCAGACTGAGTCCTTATGTTTTGGGCCTTCTCTGTCTATACATTCATGACCATGGTACTAGGTCAGGTACTTTTCCCAGCTTACATTCACCAGCTCTGTTCTGGTCCCTTTTTCTTTCCTGTCAGTCAATTTTGACAAGTACATTATTCATATATCACAGACATTGTACCATATTCTACCCACATAGCAGAATTTGTTGGCCAAAACTATCACCGCTGTATTATGATCATAATTTATTTATATAGCGCCAGCAGATTCCGTAGCACTTATAGCTGTCTTATAGCTGTCAGCTGTATTTGTTATGCATTGGAATATATTTTCAATAATTTGGAATGTTGGCGCACGTTGATATCTATGCTGCTGCTGCACACATGCTGGCAATCTGCTTTGCCCCTTTGTTAGCATCAATTAATTGTATATTGCTTGATGTGATTAAATTAAGCCCTTATATAGGCAGGTTTTATTTTAAGGTTAGCGCAGTGCAGTGAGCAGGGCGGCCATCAGAAATTGTGGGTCCCATTAAAATGAAATAGACAGGGCCCACCTTCTCCTTGACCACCCCACATGTCCCTCAGACCTCCCCACATGCCCCACAGATCTTCCCATATGCTCGTTGGTGGCTGGTCCCAGGGGAGGACCCAGCCACTAAGAAGTATAACAATAATATATATATATATATATATATATATATTCCAAAAATATACTAGTAGGTTAATTGACTGCTATCAATTTGACCCTAGTCTCTCTCTCTGTCTGTGTGTGTGTATGTAAGTCAATTTAGACTGTAAGCTTCAATGGGGTAGGGACTGATGTGAGTGCATTCTCTGTACAGCGCTGCGGAATTAGTGGCGCTATATAAATAAATGATGATGATGATGGGGCCTGCCTTCTTTATGGAAGTACTGGGCCTGATAATGCCACAAACTCCCCCTCCATCAAACCTGGGACCCCACTCAACAGATTATTAAAAAAAAAAAACTGCTGGCTTTGGATGTCGGGCCCCCTGGACTGTACAGAGTCTTATGAGCCTTATTAATTTCACATCTTAAAACATTGCTAAATCATCATTCCTATTTGACACTTTCATGAATCAAACCCATCAGAAAACTTAAAATGAACTTAAAAAATAAACACTCTCAGGATCATTTAAGACACACAAGTGCATACATTTGCTTACGGTAATGGCTAGACCTGGCCGGTTAAGATAATTACATATGGAAAGTTGGATTTCTATGCTAATGCGCTTACCGATTTACCTGCAAAAACAAGTTTTTCCAATTGTGCGGGAGGATACTAAAATGAGCTTCAATAGATGGGAACAGCAAAAGAAATAGGTGGTCCTAATTTACTGGGTCTTTGCAGGTTTTTTAAAAAGTTTTTTTAGTGGTGCAAAAAGGTCAGATATTTCCGTATGCGAGGAGGGGGCAGTACACACAGCCATTACTTCCAATGAGGCATCTTATGGCCAGCTTAGACACATTTTATTAGGGACATATATTTATATGCACTAACAAGTCAATAAAGCATCCCTAATTATCCGTTACATTCATAAATTTTACTTTCATGCCATAAATGAAAGTCTAACGAATAATACATTTAGAGAAATAAGGAAAAATTAAATTGATGTAAACGTGGAAAGCATTTTAATGTGACTTTTTACAAACATGTCCAGTAGAATGACATTCGGTAATAGTATTATAGAGCCGCCATGCTCATAGATGTATAGTGAAAATCTTTTTGCTGTTTTATTTATGTGTTTTTTCATTAATTTGCTTATTTTCTAAAAAAAAATATTCATCACCCCACCTATAGAAGTCTTTAAAAATAAACAAAACTTTCACTTTTTCTAGTGCAATCAATTAAAATGTTACATTTATTTTATTTAAGGTATTACTATAGCATTCCTGTTACTATTGTTACTTTTAAATTGTAATTCACTGGTCACATCTCTGCGAAACGGATATAAGTTATGTGATAACTTCAGTTCAAAGTTCTATTTTGATGTGAGTGAAAAGCAAAGTTATTAACCTGCCTGAAGAGTGTTTACTACGGGTTGCCATAACAAATCAAACATCAGCCTCTATGACATCAATAGCTACCAGACTGCTACTTAGACTGAGTGTTTGTACTATTATAGTCTTTGTTCGGCTATATTTCTGTACGTGAATAATGCTTATCAAGTTCACTGACCTTGTTTTGAATAAAGACATATAATACTTTATGGGACAAAAGACTGCATGACAGAGGCCAGAACCATGCAAAGATGGCTGCTCTAGGTGCTTCACATAAATAAATGCTGACCATGGGCTTGATTCATTAAGGATATTAACTTAAGAAACTTCTTATTTCAGTCTCCTGGACAAAACCATGTAACAATGCAAGGGGTGCAAATTAGAATTCTGTTTTGCACATAAGTTAAATACTGACTGTTTTTTCATGTAGCACACAAATACTTGATACCTTATTTGTACACTGAAATATAAAGTTGATATTTGTGTGCTACATGAGAAAACAGTCAGTATTTAACTTATGTGCAAAACAGAATACTAATTTGCACCCCTTGCATTGTTACATGGTTTTGTCCAGGAGACTGAAATAAGAAGTTTCTTAAGTTAAGATCCTTAATGAATCAGGCCCCATGTGTTCCCATTTTAAAGTGTGCATGTGATGTGCGGAAAAATGTGTTTTTCACAGGCTAAGCAGAATTTCATTCTATCACGTACATGGAGCTCTGCTCAGCAAACGAACAGTGTACAAAACTACATTACAAACATACTTTTGAGGAGTTTTTAATGTGACATGCAAGATTCCATTCCTTTTTGTATGGAATGTCCACAATAAACACCCATCCACAGGTTACTTACCTGTGGTCTGGTGTCCAGTCTATCTAACTGGTCCCCAACATTGTGTGCACATCCATTGATGCTGTCATATACCTGTATGCGTTCACATCCACTGAAAAGAAGCTGCCTGTTTGCAATAAAAAAAAAAATGGTTGTAAGGTGCTAGGGAAGTGCAGTAGACATTGCTGGACTTTCCTGGCTCCTGCTAACTTGTCTTCTTTTAGATAGGCTTTGTGTTCTCCACAAACACAATGTTGCATGTGGGAGCATACAGGAGTGAGGGAAGTAGCGAGGGGTGGAGTGGTGAGTGTGCAGGATACAAGGAGATCTGCTGGGTAGTCTGAATACCTGACCCAGGTAAGTAACCTTTGGGGATTAAGTTTATTTCACCTGAAACTAAAAATTCAGTCCTTTAAACAAAACCTTTAATATCAATTTTCATTTCTCTCATTGTGGAGACTGACTTCTCCTCATAGGGCATATGGTTAAATGCAAGGAATGTGTGCTGAAAAAAATTGCAATGTTAAACAATAATTTGTTTTAGAATGGAAAAAAGTAATTGAGAATGACATTCCTTTGCTGATTTAAGGAAAATGAGGGAATGCCTATTGTGTTAGTAATATTGGTTAACAGCTCCCCCTAGGGAAAAATTCTAGACAAGTCAAAATACACCAGTTTCAGCTCTTAGCTACTGTCTGGTGCAATCACAGCTGGTTCTTCTACTTTGAGCTGTTCAACTTTCTCTGACTCTGAAAAATAATGTTGCACTTAAGGCAGACATTAAGTAATTGATCAGATCATACAATATGTTAGACAGCTAAATTTGTACTTAATATGCAAACTCCCCCACGTGTGCTGTATTCTTTCTAGCATTACTGTACTTCTCTATGAGTAATGGTCTACGCACTAGGAGACATTAAGGAAAGGACTAAATCTTTAGATGTTAACAAAATCATACTTTCATGCTCCGTTACTGATAACGAGCTATTAGTCAGACTGGACTTAATTATTTCTGGTTCAAATGTCCTGGTTTAATCACAAGTAAGTTTCTAGAGGTAGTGAAGCCCCAAGGTGGAAGCGCATGCGCCAAATGCAGGCTGGAGACCCCAGCACCATCCCTGACCCAATACTATAATTCTATGATTTGGTTATATAAAACAGACCTATGCAATACTGATGTATCTTAGAGCTTTATTATGTCTTGTTTTACATAGGTGAGATATGGGAGCAGTGGTATACATAGACAGAGGGGCCACTGGAGGAATAGTGCTTGGACCTCCCTTGATTGCTCAAAATTGATATTGCCATCTACAGTTTTCACTTGGACAGGCCAGTTAGGGATGTCCAATCCAGTTTTTAGAATACTTTTTGGGTATCAGTAATCTTAATAATCACACCTTGGAGGTGGCGGTAATCAGTGCTTTTCACATACTTGAGACCATGTATTTGCTCCATATAGATGCAAATACACTAAAAAACTATAATATATATATATATATATATATATATATATATATATATATATATATATATGTATGGAATAAAAAATGCATGAGTTTGCTAACTCCCAATGCCACTGACACATCTGGCAAATACTACAGGGCACACCTTACAGAAATCACCAAGGAGATATCCTGGGATATCCTCAAGCAAGGTCACTTTGTGGGCGTGTAGGCATGTCATGACTAGGTGTAGAGGAACACAAGGAATATTTCTCTAATGCATTCTAAGTACATGTTTAAAGCAAACTCATTGATTCAGTTCTTGCAATAATAGGAATTGGAATATCGCCTTCATTTCTGTGTAATCACTAATTTCTTTGAAACTATACAGATTCTATACTAATGTATACAGAGACATAGAACACTACAAGTTTGTATAGAGAGAGAGAGAGTGAGAGAGAGAGAGAGAGAGAGAGAGAGAGAGAGAGAAAGGGGGAGAGACAGAGAGAGAGATCTAGTAGAAATTAATTTTTTGCACATATTAAGTATTATGGCAGTAAAAGTTATTTTCCAGAGGTGTGAAGTGGCAGAGATATCATTTTCATCCTCCACTTTTTTTTAGCCGTTCCACACTGTGGGGGTCATGTTGAGTTGCATACAAATTGCGGTTTTGGTGTATAATACGCAGTTTTACTTCTGAGTATGCACACAAACCAATAAGGGCCTGATTTATTAAGGAGCGTAACTGGTGTATAACTGGGTATAAAGCGCATAATTACTCTGTGCATGCCCAGAACCGGACCATACGCCACATAATGCAACAACTATCTTCGAGCACAAAGGACACTTTTGACAGCTTACGATTTCAGGGAGGGACGGGGCAGGGAAGGGGTGTATGCTCATAGTCAATATACAGTAAGGGCTTCCCAAGTTCGAACGCACACAGCTGCATCTGACTCAAGCTCTGGGCATCTCTAAGGAACTTTATTTTTGCTGTATCTCTTGCTGCAGCTACAGGTCTAGTCTAAGTGCCTATTACTAGTGATGATGGCTGAGTATGTATGCTAGAACATGTGTTTGCAATCAGGAGCAACTGTAAACATATTTTTTTTATGTCCAGTAGACATTAATTACATCCTAATAAATGTTTTTCATGGGAAAAAAAACAAAACTTTTCTATATTCGATATTTTGTCATTAATGACTGAAATGTGAGTTTATATAACGCATGTGCATTGGACGTATTCTGCAGTGTCCTATAGAGCAGAGCAGATCTACCCGTATTCATCACCACAGGTATCTACACATCTGCTCCTTGTTGAATACTTGCGTTTTTTGAAGAAAAAAAAAACATTTCGTACATTACATTTGTTTTGCGTGTTTTAATGGACCAGGCTCTAGTCAGGGCCGTAATGAGGGCTGTGTGATAGGGACGACCGCCCAGGGCGCAACACTGAAGGGTGGTGCAATTCAGAAATACTTTAGGTTAATTTGGTTAAATTTGAGGGCTAGGGGGGAGGAATTTGTCTTTCTCGTCTCAGGCGCTAGTTTTCTAAGTTACGGCTCTGGGTCTAGTTTTGGAACTAGCGCTTTGTGCTCTTGTTCACGAATAAAAAGTGTATTATACACAGAAAACGGATATTGCGTCCAACTTAACTTGACCCTTTGTATTTGTAAATTTGCTTTTTGCTGAATGTATAATCTATGAATTAAGTTGGAATGACAATTGTTTATTCACTCTTCAGTTTTGTAAATCAAATCTCCTTCATCTCTACTATCTATCTACCCCCCAGGGGCTGGCTGGGCTGGGGTGCATATGCCCCCTGGGCTGGTCCCACGGTGGGCTACCTTCGGCTGGGTCACAGTGCCACCTGCATTTTTTTTTCCTTTAAAATGTTCCTAAAAGGCTGCTGAGTCAAGTCTTGCCCCCAGGCTAAAATTTGCCAGCTCTCCCTCCCTGCTACCCACCTATACATACTATACAAAGTGAAGCATTTCCTAATGTAAAGTATTTCCTAAAATAAAGTGTCAACGTTTAGGTGTTAAGATGGGTCTGCAATGTGAATTAATTCATATTTAAGCTACATAAAATTGCTTCGGTAAAACTAGTCAAACCCACATTAACAAGCAGCACAGCAATTCATTATTCACTGTACTTATCATTGTATTCTGTTTGTGTGGGCAACGATATGAATGTGAAAAAATTACTCGCGATCCCCCTGCCCTCAGGTACAGTAAGTAAAACACTCAGCTGGGGGCTAAGCTTAGTAGTTCTGTTCGATGACATTGCTTCCTGTAGACAGGTACACCCCCTCCTCTTCTCCCATCAGCATTGGCTAGTGTTCGTCATTCAATCGTCATAGCCCTTCCCTCAGCTCCAGCTTCTCTCGGCAGATAAAAGGGAAGTCTGCAGCCAGAGTTACTCTAATCTACTGAGCTCAGCTGGAGCTGCACAATCACACACACGACTATCCAGTGTGATCATAAGGACTTCACACTGCAGTAGAATCAAATCAGAAATCCAGCTGTATATTTAATTATAGAAGGCTCCATTGCACAGAAATGTCTTCTCATCTGTCACTGCTTCTTGTGTGGACCACTTTGCTTCTTTCCATAGGTAAGGGCTTGTCTCTTGTATAGCATATTGATCATTTTGTGCCTTGTGCTAAACCTTAGCATTACTGCTTATTTGGATGGTTTAATTGCTCTTATTATTAGCATTATATTTCATTAATTGCATTATCAATTAATACCATTACTGTTAATAGCTTCGTTATTTTCTGCTCACTTATTTTGCTAATGAGAGGTGAGCTGTTGCTACTGATTTAACATTCTTTGCATTGTCAGTGTGGTTCTATGTAATTGGATTCCTGCCATAATTAGCTCGCCAAACGCATTTAACCTTACCTATGTGAAGCACTCGTTAAGAATGTGACATAACCTATTCGGTTTGCAGTGTTTCACATATAAGTCTTATGTTCTATCGTCTAGTGGTTTTTATATTGATAACAAACTGGTTTAATGGCTATAGCAATCCTATTAGATATTGTGACGAGGCTCAGGCTTGTAGCATGTCGGTGCTTGTCCGGAGCATGAGATAAGAGGAGGTGGCTGAGAATAGGTGAATGACAGGTTTATGAATGAACTGAATCCTTTCTAAGTTAATATTGACTGTTTGAGTAATGTTCATTCATGTCTAGTAAGTGACCACCGAAGCTATTTTTTTAACCCTAGGAGTGCCTGGAGTGTTTCATACATATAAGGAGTTGGGAGCAGTCAAATAATGGAGTGTATCTCTTTAGTGAGGTAGTGGTGCAGTTGTTGCAAATTTCATTGGAAAACTTGTATGTTCTTTTATTAATACGATTTCCAGATATTGAAGGTTTCTGTCTGGCACGCCAATAAATCATATAGCTTTACTACAAGTGCGGGTAGTTAGGTCACTTTGGGCTAGATTTATTAAGCTGCGGGTTTGAAAAAGTGGGGATGTTGCCTATAGCAACCAATCAGATTGTAGTTATCATTTTGTAGAAGGTACTAAATAAATGAAAGCTAGAATCTGATTGGTTGCTATAGGCAACAGCCCCACTTTTTCAAACCCGCAGCTTAGTAAATCTAGCCCTTTGACTAAAACCTACTGGACATATCTTGGCCCCTTTCCTTTGCCTCTGTCATTATATGTATGGTGAATACACGTGCATTAATTAAAAAAAGTTATACCTACTAATTATGACTTTGTTTTAAATCTGCAGCATGCACATACACAGTGCATTGTTCAGTTTTAAATTCCACTGGACCTGAAAACAATGTAACAGTCTCTGGTGAGGGAGATCACATCGCTGATGAGGTGGAGAATGCACATGAGCTGGTCCATGAAGAAGATGGTGAAGATGAAGACGACATGACAATCAGAGACTTTATCATAGATGACTCTATACGTGGTAAGTGTGTGCGTTCTGTACAACTCTGGTAACACAAATGTTCATTTAGTGCAATGCAATATTACAAGATGATGATGATGATAATAGCAAGATTAATAATAGTAATTGTTTAAGGGTAGGTAGTACATTTCTTTCAACTTTCTCAAGCAGTGGAACACAGTGCTAAAATATGTAATTAAGTTGCATATGTAGAAGGCATTCTTTACCTGTACTAACATGTTAAAAGCCTATAAATATTTGCAGTAATCTAAGGATTGCTATGCACTATGCTCTGGTTAGGTAACCACCTGCTCAGTGGTGTCTTGGAGTGATAGCACTATCTAAGCACTAGATATAATCTTGGGTCACAGTGATTAGCAGTATTGCCTCACAATGCTGGAGTCATGGGTTCGATTCTAACCAGGACCCTATGTGTGTGGAATTTGTATGTTCTCCTTGTGTTTGTGTGGGTTTCCTCCCACAGTCCAAAAAACATAATGTTGTGTTAATTGGCTTCTGACAAAATGGACCCTAGTGTTGCAGGAGATCTAGACTATATAAGCTCCAATGGGGCAGGGACTAATGTGCATGGCTGCCTGTTCTCTGTATAGCACTGTGTAATATGACTGGTGCTATATGAATAGTTAATAATTACATGAATGACCAGAGCATTGACCAATTTGGCTATACACTGATACATACATTGTTAAGGCACCTGACCTAAAATCATATCGCAATTTGCTCTGCACATCCAGAGTAAACGGTGATCCCACATTGCAATGAGCATCATTGTTCAAACCATTTATCTGCCATATCATGTCAAAATGACTCCATTACAATCAAATATAGATTATGCGTAACTTTACTAAGTCCACAGTGTTTAGTCCAACTGGCCAATCAAAACTGTGTCATGATTAGGCAGGGTAAGACATAGAACTTTATAATTAAATTTAACAGTTGTGTTAATAAAACGTGTAAGAGAAAAAGATACAAAGAAACTATAGCAAACAGAAATAATTCTATAGATTTGAGTATATGTCACACAGCTGCCTACGTAAAATATGTCTATGAACTGAAAACTCTGCTGCAGTAACACTTATTTTCTAGCGAGCTTTGTTCAGTTATTGAATCTTATCACAAAGTCTGCCATCAGTTATTTAATTATCTGGAACTGTGTGGGCCCAGAAACACATTGCAGAGGTTTATCGCACTGCCAGGAGTGAATCATTTAACACTAGACTCATTACCTTCCCATCAGCATCTGGGACACCATGTGTCAAACAGTATTTTTCAAGCAATTTTAAATCATTACAGCTTATTATACTATTGTGCTATTCCAGCTTATTTAGAAATTTTCAACCAATGTTGTAAAATAGAAGCAGTTTCGTGCATTAAAATGGTTCTATTTGTTTCTCACTAATAAACAGTCACACCTTTTTGAGTTGGAGGAGTACTATCAAATATTTGTTAATATAGCACTTAAAAACATATGCTTAATGTTACCTGATCTTAGGTAGTGCAGAGCAGAGGCCTCTTATGCGCATGCACCTGACTGAGCACATTCGGAAAAGGCTCCAGCTCTGCTCATTTGAAAGCAGAGCGGGGGACTGGGAGGCTAGAGGGACATCGCTGGGTCCTTAACCAATTCATCATAATCATTTATTTATATAGCGCCACTAATTCCACAGCACTGTACAGAGAACTCATTCACATCAGTCCCTGCCCCATTGGAGCTTACAGTCTAAATTCCCTAATATAGAAACACACACACACACACACACACACACACACACACACACACACACACTAGGGCCAATTTTAATAGCAGCCAATTAACCTGCTAGTATGTTTTTGGAGTGTGGGAGGAAACCGGAGCACCTGGAGGAAACCCACGCAAACACAGGTAGAACATACAAACTCCACACAGATAAGGCCATGGTCAGGAATCAAACTCATGACCCCAGTGCTGTGAGGCAGAAGTGCTAACCACTAGGCCACTGTGCTTTTGTTATGGGGACTGGTGACTGTAGCAGTTGGTGTGGAATATTATAAACCTACTTTATAAACTGTAACTCTCTGATCTTTGTGTGTGCAGTAAAATGCTCTAAATTAACAATAGCTAGCACTTTGCAAATTGTAATTCAAATTTCACAAAGGAGATTAAGTTGCAGGGAGTACAGAGATATTTAAATCAGGTTGAACATGCTAGATTACTGTGTTTAAATGTGGATGAAGGTAGATAGCTGTATGTTGTAAAACCTCACCTCAGTGACTCACAGCGTGCTAATGAAACATATGTAACACACACCATCTCCTAGTGACATGACCTCCTCCCAACCCTTCCTTTAGGACTTATTTCTATGGAATTTGTACATTCTTCAAAAAGTGACACTTCCGACAGAAAAAAAACTATTTGATGTATGAATACTATTTAAAATAAAGTTACTACCTTACAAGAAGGAGGTCTGTAAAACGGGAAGTTAGTTCTGAACAGCATAAGTAAGCAGTGTTGAAGACAGTCATTTGGGAAAAGGCCCAACTTACATAGTGTTCTGTAGGTTAGAAGTATATTGGATCAGTTCTGATAGCTAACATTCTAATAGGTAACTAATTATTGATGCTACAGATAATGCAGCAAAATAGTTAGCAAAACGTCTGGTAAATAATTAACTTTCATCAGGTGGTTTTGAGCAGAATCTGGGTTGTCTCTCCATATATCAACATGTGAACATTTATAATATAATCAATATTGCAATAAGTTGTATTCATTATCATTGTACAATAGCACCTTATAAACCAGTGGGTTTAATAAATATAATGCAGTTTGTTTAATTATATAATGGATATCTATAGGTATTATATAAAGATATTTAGAAAAATGAAGTGATCTAGTTAAATATAGCCTGCCCTATGTTTTGTGGGGGTCATCCTAAGAATGTACGTTTACCTATATTAACATATTTAAGTTTACTTTGTGGTGTCTAAGACAGGAATATCAATGCACAAATATATTAATACTGATATTTTTTTCTTCTTAGTACAACCAGTGATTAAGCCTGAGAATACAGAGGTGACAACAAAAAAGCAGGAAAAGAAAAAGGGGAACAAAAAGGGGCAAAAGAAAAAGAATAATAAGAAGAAGAATCCTTGTCAAACCACACACGAAAATTTCTGCATTCATGGAGAATGTAAATACCTAGCAAGTGTGCAAGAAGTCTCATGCAAGTGAGTTTTCATGCTAGAAAGCGGACACCTTTTGCGCTTGGGTCATAATCAGAACACTGCACTTTGCACTTTGGGCAGCATTTAGAGTTAAAGTAGATCTAGCTTGAAGGTACCATTTTTGCATCTGGAAAAACCATGCGCTGCAGGGGAGCACATTTAAAATGTGCAAACAGGTTTAGGGATAGATTTACTAAATGGCGGGATTGAAAAAGTGGAGATGTTGCCTATAGCAACCGATCGGATTCCAGGTTACGTTTTGTAGAATGTACTGAATAAATGAAAGCTAGATTCTGATTGGTTGCTATAGGCAACATCTCCACTTTTTGAAACCTGCCGTTTAGTAAATATACCCCTTAGATTTGGGAAGATGACATATCCTCCCTGGACTCTCAAATGCAATGTAAAAACAAAGCTGCTCAGTAATTGTGATGCCTACAAGAGCAGGCAGTATTTTCCTTACATAAAATATACACTTGTACCCCTTGCATTACAACATCCAGGTGCAAATTTGCACTATTGCTTCTTACTCTGAATATTACCCCTCATGTCTGCAGTGTCTGTTCATGATTGTTATCATGCTTAATAGTGCCATGCATATGCTATTTAAGCCAAGATTCCGATGAGCTGCCAGTAATATGTTTTAGTGGTGTAACTGAGCCTAACAGAACTCTTACTGGAACAATGCTTTTCTTTATCGTATTTATGTATGTCCACAATAAAATTGATCTTTATCTGTGCTATATGTAATAAGAGTATTAAACAGGTTTTGATCTTTCCTCAGATGTCATCAACATTATTTTGGTGAGCGCTGCATCGAACGATCCATGAAATCTGAATCCCAGGAACAGAACGATATGACAACAACAACAGTATTAGCCGTTGTCGCCGTCCTGCTATCAACCATTAGCATTGCTGCCATCATCATCATCATTGTTGTGCAGTAAGTATTATGCATTCCTTTTCATTTGCAATTATTCATTACTCATTGCAGAAACCTAGATCAAGTGTGAGACCTCACCAGTGAGAGTCGTCACAAATCCTTCTGTATGTTTATATCACTAATAACACAGTTATGCTTAAACATCACACCCATGCAATTACAGTTCTAAGATATTCTCACCACATGTAAAATACCTTGGATAGAATCCCAGCAGTGCCATTTATTGCTTCTGATATGTTGCTTAGCATGTAAAAATAGTGCCTTTTGCACTGCTGAAATAGTAGGTGAATGGGATGATTGCTTGTAAATTTTACTTATGTTGATATTTCTTTTCAGTACACGAAGGAAATATTCTTCCTACGCTTGTGATGCGGAAGAAAAAAAGAAATTGGGACAAGAAAACGGAAGTGAAGATGTTGATGTTTGAAGGAAAACGTGAGTATTTTAATTTAGGAAATTTATATATTGGTACAATGTAGAACATGACCTTCAACTTCATGTCCTGATATGGTGTGTAGCTGCTTGCAGGGCTCCAAGATTAAAGAAACTGTAGTCAGAAAAATATAATTGTGTATATACTGTGTTATCTTGTGTTATCTTAAGTCATCCAATAAGGGTATTTATATCTTATCCTACTTATGGTAACAAATGACATTATGGAAAAGTGATAAATCACAGAGAAAATAAATAGAAGTCATTTGTATCATCGTGTAATCAGTTGGGGTATTACTAAATATTGCATCAGTATTCGCATTATGAATTGTAATTGTAAAAGCTACATATATATTATCAGGAACAAAGACCTAACAGTCGCCCATTGGTCTATAATGCATTGTTAATTATTTACTTATTAATGGGGAACTGTCTAACTATATTGTGGGCAGTATGGAATTCTTCTAGCTTGATAGTATTTGTGATGAGTGCAGCAGGCATGCAGCTCCATTCCACACTTACATTTACTTGTCTGGAATGCTGCAGGATTGCTTCTCCATACCTACAAGGCACCATCTATAGCAATTCATATTTTTCTTTTTTCTTTCTCTAAGATAAACAAGGCACAATTGACAGTAATCTTTACAGTAAAGCTAATATGTGTTTCTTTTTGTCTTCTAGAATGCTCTCAAAATGAAATAAGCACTGCCAAACCTCAAACGGGGAATGTGAAACGGGTGTCTGTTCTTGAAGACTAGTTGACCCTGCATATAATATATTTATATAATTATCAAATATCTATTTTTTATAAAACTACAAAAACAACAAAAAATATTTATTTTTATTTAATATTTTAATGTATTGCCTATGTGTATATATATTTGTGAAATGGCTGTTATTTTATTAAACATTTTTGTATTTAAATGAATTGCTGATGTGTTTTGTAACATAGTAATTTGGTTAGCCTTAATTCACACGTTGCTGTGTTTAAAAGGAAAACAAAAGGGTAATTTTAAGTGTCATAAACAGAGGTATGAATCGGACATTTGCACCCTGTGTGACCAAATTCTGAAATGGATAAAGTGGGGGAGGGGGCAGCCTGTTTACTGAGTTGTTATTAAAAACAGAGTGTACACTAGGGGGTAAATGTATCAAGCTGCAAGTCTGTCAGGTTTGAAAAGTGAAGATGCTGCCAATAGCAACCAATCGAATTCTAGTTATTTATTTAGTACATTATACAAAATGAAAGTTAGTATCTGGTTGCTATTGGCAACATCTCCACGTATCAAACCTTCCATAAACTTGCTTGATACATTTCCCATAGGTGTTTCTTGCCTAAGGGCTCATCCACACAAGCTGTTTCTCGAGCTGTGTTGCAAATAGAACAATATTGCAAAAAATGGTATGTTACATAGATCAATTGACCTTAACTGTCCACACAAACAGTAATATACACGATTTGCAGGAGACTGCAAGGAAATTGTGCTGACATAATTTTGTTTGCAGCAAACACTAAGCCAGGCCTGTCCAACCTGCGGCCCTCCAGATGTTGTGAAACTACAAGTCCCAGCATGCCCTTCCAGCTATCAACAGGTTGTCTACTGGCAAAGCATGCTGGGGCTTGTAGTTTCACAACATCTGGAGGGCCGCAGGTTGGACAGGCCTGCACTAAGCCATACGTATAGTTGTTGCATGTGTGGATAGCAAAGGCAGCCCACTTTGATGGGTTTTCTTGAGTTGCATTCCTAGAAACTGATAGTGTGGAGAAACTCTAGAAGATTGTCATATTTCAGACATAATGAACATCAACACATTTTTATTCAGTGTAGCATAAATATTCCAGACATAACCAACTTCAACACATCAAAGTGGACTTGCAACTTTTGTCCTGTGGGACAAGCAGATTAGTGGCCCATACATAGCACAGCAGAAGCCCTTACATGTTAACAATAACAGATTTTCATGTGAAAGCAGATAAGCTGACTTTCTCCCATGTGCTGTGTATTTGACAGTGAATGTGGTCAAATCCAGGAAACGGTTGCACTTCCACATGGATGGCCTCCACGCAAATAATGGTCTACTGAGTGACATGGCACAAAAAAAACAAGTTTGTCTATCCCTCAATTGTAAACACTATAGCGGCTCATGAGATATTTGAACTCATACGCTGGCTTCAGTCCTCCCATCTTTGAAGGCTTTCAGAAAACAACCCTGAAAGTATTTGTGCTTGTAGGAAGCAAATGTTAAAATGGCAAAATGAGTTTGTTCCTAAAACATCCAAATCTTTTTCCACTGATACCTAATCAATTAATCAGAATCCTAATGGTGCCCAGCAGTATCTGTAGAAGAATCTGCTAGAATACAAATCACTTGCCCTTTATAAGGGAGTAAAAAAAAACCCAGTCTCTGTAAGTTCCATCACCTTGACAAATTGGGATAGCAAATGTCATGACCAGAATCTATTCTGTGTCTGTAGTTTTAAATATACATGCCTAGGAAAAAATAATCCAGAAAAGTAGTTCCACCAGCTTTCTGTTTAGTCACTGCCAGATTATAGAACGCCCTGGTGTCTTCCGGCACAGCCTAATTATTCTGGCTGACTGCTGGAAAATAAATGCCAGTAACTGCTTTACCTGCCCTCTATAAAATCTCTGTGTAGAACACAATACCCAGCCTATGTTATTTCACATGGTTTTCATTTATAACAAAATCACATTAGTTTTCAATAAACATGTTGCTTTGTACTTTCATTTTCATCTATTAAGTTATAGACTGCAGTGATAACAAATGGGTTGTAATGTGTAGTATATTCCCCAATTCTTCGTCAGTTGTATGTATTAAGTTGCTTTTCTGCCTTTTTTTTTTTTGTTTTTTGTTTTTTGTTTTGTACTATACAACAGACAATAAAAAGAGATTTTTGGATTATGTGATGTCTCCTTCCTTCCCTTGCTTATTACATGCAGCTTTCATGTCTTTCAGAGGGAAAGTGACAAACATATTTTGTTACAAGTTGACACTGCAAATGTTTAACTAGCAACTACAATATCTACTAGTGGTATTTCAATTGTCATAGCCAATTCATATGAAATGCAGTTTAAACTAGTGATGCTCGGTTTTCTGAAAACCGAGCCCACCTGAAATTAGGGGATCCGAGTATACTCGCGAGCCAGCTCTGTACTTTCGCGCATCGGATCTGAATCGAGGCAAGATGACATTGTTGCATTGTCGGATCTCGCGGGTTCTGGAATCCATAAGTACCTCCCTTCCCAGGGGATCCAGCGCCATTGCTCACACAGAAATGGGTAGCAGTGTTCTTGTCACTTGCCAAAAATTGTCTGGAAATGACTGGAAATTTAATGTTATTGAGGTTAATAATGTAGGAACAAAAAAAGAGCCAAATTATGTGATTTTAGGAAAAAATAGGAAACCAAAACACAGGGGTCAGTGTATATATCCTCTGGTTTAAACCCCCCAAAACATGATCTAGTAGGAAGCTGGTTCAGTGGAATCTGCTTGTCAAAAATGTATTTAAATTCCAGAGTCTATTAATGTGCAATTATGGTGTGGATCCTACAGTTTTCAAAAAGACCAAGATGATTGTGACACGTTGGTTAGCCATTAAAGGGGTTAAACAAGCCCCATTGTTGTTAGAGATGAGCGCACTCGGATTTCTGAAATCCGAGCCCACCCGAACGTTGCCGATACGAGACAGATCCGGGTATTCCCGCCAATTGCAAAACTGAAACCGAGGCTCTGAGTCATAATCCCGCTGATGGATCTCGCAATACTCGGATCCTATAAATTCCCTGCTAGTCGCCACCATCTTCACTCGGGCATTGATCAGGGTAAAGGGAGGGTGTGCTAGGTGGTCCTCTGTCCTGCTATATCTCGTGCTGTGCGTTCTGCTCAGTCCAGTGGTGTCCTTCTGAGTTCAGTGGTCCTGTACTGTGTCCAGTTCAGTCCAGTGGTGCTGTGTCCTGTGCTCTGTCCTTCTAAGGGCATTGTTATTTCCCCATTATTCCCAAATTATAAAAAATTTCAAAAAAAGTTGTAAAAAAAAATAAAAAAAATTATCCCAAAACAATCCTGCAGTATAAGTCCACTGGTACTGC
Source organism: Mixophyes fleayi (assembly GCF_038048845.1). Taxonomy (NCBI): domain Eukaryota; kingdom Metazoa; phylum Chordata; class Amphibia; order Anura; family Limnodynastidae; genus Mixophyes; species Mixophyes fleayi. Next base: position 155,568,900 of record NC_134402.1, read on the forward strand.
TATATTACAAAGTTCACTCATTCTGCAGTATAAGTCCATTGGTACTGCTATATTACAAAGTTCACTCATTCTGCAGTATAAGTCCATTGGTACTGCTATATTACAAAGTTCACTCATTCTGCAGTATAAGTCCATTGGTACTGCAATATTACAAAGTTCACTCATTCTGCAGTATAAGTCCAGTGGTACTGCAATATTACAAAGTTCACTCATTCTGCAGTATAAGTCCATTGGTACTGCAATATTACAAAGTTCACTCATTCTGCAGTATAAGTCCATTGTTGCTACTGCCATTTTACAAATTTCACTGATTCTGCAGTATAAGTCCAGTGGTACTGTCCTGTGCCGCATATAATTTTTAAAGGCTTTGCCGAGTGTGTGTGGCTTAGGGGTACACTCTCTTGTGCTATATATAATGCAGAACAAAAATTTGGAGGCTAAAGTAGGGAAAGATCATGACCCACTTCCTCCTAATGCTGAAGCTGCTGCCACTAGTCATGACATAGACGATGAAATGCCATCAACGTCGTCTGGCAAGCCCGATGCCCAATCTCCTAGTACAGGGCATGTAAAATCCAAAAAGCCCAAGTTCAGTAAAAGTAGCAAAAAGAGAAACTTAAAATCATCTGAGGAGAAACGTAAAGTTGCCAATATGCCATTTATGACACACAGTGGCAAGGAACGGATTAGGCCCTGGACCGTGTTCATGACTAGTGGTTCAGCTTCACCCAAGGAACTAAGCCCTCATCCCCCCCCCCTACAAAAAATTTAAAAGAGTTATGCTGTCAGCAACAACACAGCAAACAACTCTGCCTTCTAAAGAGAAATTATCACAAATCCCCAAGGCGAGTCCAAGGGTGTTGGTGGTTGCGAAGCCTGACCTTCCCATCACTGTACGGGAAGAGGTGGCTCCTTCCACCATTTGCAGCACGCCCTCTGCATATGCTGGAAGGATCACCCACAGTCCAGTTACAGATTTGGCTAATGAAGGTGTGAATGTTGTACACCGGGAGGAGGATATTGATGTAGCTGGCGCTGAGGAGGATGTTGATGATTATGATGCAGACAGATACCAAATTGCCTTTCTCAATTTCTATTTATATTCTAGATTATATAACGGCTGAATAGTTTTCTATTTTACTCCCAGTGGAGAGGGGATCTGATGCAGACAGATGCCAAACTGCCTTTGTCCATTTCTTTGTATATTTGAATTTCTAGTTCTACAGTCTATCCAGGCTGCTTTTTTTATATTCAACTACAAGTGTAGGGCGGGCGGGCGGGCGGGCGGGGGGGGGGGGGGGGGATAGATAGCACCAAAGTAACGTGGTCCATTTAATTTCACTTTCTAGCTCCACAGTCTGTGCAGCCTGCTTTTTTTATCTTCAAAGTATTTACAAGCCTTGCAATCTAAATTAACAAGAGGTAGTGACGTGGTAGAACTCCACCCTCTATATGCTGCAGAGGATGGAGGAGCATCAAAAGGCCATTCAAGCCTACACAGCCACCTACGACATAGGAAAAGGAGTGGGGATGCGCCTGAGTCAAGTGCACTGGAGAATGATTTCCGTGTTGTGCAAGGTTCTGCAGCCATTTGAACTTGCCACACGAGAAGTCAGTTCCGACACTGCCAGCTTGAGTCAGGGGATTCCCCTGATCAGGCTTTTGCAGAAGCAGCTGGAGAAAGTGAGGGAGGAGCTGATACACCATTGCGATTCCACCAAGCATGTAGCTCTTGTGGATGAAGCCCTTCGTACGCTTTGCTAGGATCCGAGGGTGGTCAGTCTTTTAAAGTCAGAGGAATACATTCTGTTCACCGTTCTCGATCCTCGGTTTAAAGCGTATGTTGTGTCTCTGTTTCCGGCGGACACAAGTCTACAGCGGTACAAAGACCTGCTGGTCAGGAGATTGTCCTCTGAAGAAGACCGTGACATGCCACCAGCTCCACCTTCATTTTCATCACTGTTTGTGCAGTTCCAAAAAAGTGGAACAGCCATTTCTATTTCTACCTTCTTTCTTTCTGTATTTCCTGTGTCCTGTGGTCTGTTCTGCTAAGGGCATTGTTATTTCCAAGTTATCCAAAAGTTCTAAAAAAAACTAATTTAAATTTCTAAAAAAAATTATAAAAAATTAATTAAAAAAATAAATAAATAAAATAATAAAAAAAAATCCAAAAATAATTGGGAAAAAATATTACAAAATTTTAAAAAATCTAGCTTGTACTGCTATTTAAAAGTCTAACTACGATCATTCACTGTTGCTGTACTCAAAAATAATAGCTACTGCTATTAAAGTACAGTCCAGTGGTACTCTCCTGTGCCGCAGATAATTTGTAAAAGCTTTGCCGAGTGTGTGTAGTTATGTATCACAGGTTTTAAGAAGAGACACAACACTGACAACCTGTTAGAGAAACTGAGGGAAATAATCTCTCTGTGGCTCACCCCCCTTAGACTCTCCTGGGGATTCGAATAACTGCCATTTCTAGTAAAACCTTCTTTCTTTCTATATTTAAAAAAAACAAAAACCTGTCATTTCTATTACTACGTTAATTGTTTGTGCAGTCACAAAAAAGAGGAACTGCGCCCTTAACTGCTATGTTGGTTTTAGACGTCCATCCGGTGTCCGCCATCTGTGCACTGGAATTCAGACCAGTTGAGGGTTTTATTATTATATTGTGGCCCCGGTACCAAATTGGGTACCGGGGCCACTCCACTACGCAGTCCAGATACTTGTTTGGTGGAATTCAGACCAGTTGAGGGATTTTTTATTATATTGTGGGGACCACTCCACTACGCAGTCCAGATACTTGTTTGGTGGAATTCAGAACAATTGAGGTTTTTTTAATTATATTGTGGCCCCGGTATCAAATTGGGTACCGGGGCCACCCCACTACGCAGTCCAGATACTTGTTTGGTGGAATTCAGACCAGTTGAGGGTTTTTTTATTATATTGTGGGGACCACTCCACTACGCAGTCCAGATACTTTTTTGGTGGAATTCAGACCAGTTGAGGGATTTTTTATTATATTGTGGGGACCACTCCACTACGCAGTCCAGATACTTTTTTGGTGGAATTCAGACCAGTTGAGTGTTTTTTTATATTGTGGGGACCACTCCACTATGCAGTCTAGATACTTTTTTGGTGGAATTGAGACCAGTTGAGGGTGATATATTGTGACCCCGGTACCAAATTGGTTACCGGGACCACTCCACTATGCAGTCCAGAAAGCTACCTCGGTGAAACGTTTTGGACTAAAAACAATATTGTGAGGTGTGAGGGTGTTCAGAATACACTGGAAATTAATGGAAATGATTGTTATTGAATGTTATTGAGGTTAATAATAGCGTAGGAGTGAAAATAAGCCCAAAAACTTGATTTTGTAACTTTTTATGCATTTTTCAAAATAAATCCGAATCCAAAACCTTAAATCCGAACCAAAACTTTTCGACAGGTGTTTTGCGAAACAAATCCGAATCCAAAACATCAAGCAAATCCGAACATAAAACACAAGACACTAAAAGTGGCCGGTGCACATCCCTAATTGTTGCATTAGATAGCTATTGGAGGCGGTTTGAAAAGAAATGGAAGTGAGGGGGACACTGCTTTATAGGGCAACATGTGACTGGTAATGAGCAGGAATCCAATGTTGCCCTCGAACAGTAAATTTCCCCTTCTCTTTTCAAAATTGCTGTCGAAGGCTGTCTAAAGTAGGCTTAGCATTTAAGTGTACACAATCCTTTTTACTGTCTGCAATCACAATGTCGGTATTTTATCTCTGACGGGGAAATTTACGTACCGCATTTAGCCTATTGGCATTTTCATTTTGGCATGATGAAGTGTTGATATTTCTTCTGTAGGGAATATGACTGCCACCACTTTTAAAAGCTAATACAATATGCTCTGTAGGCCTAAGTATTTTAGCTTCAGGAACTGAAGGAACCGAATTATGTTACTGTTAGACACACATTACCTCCTTCCGACGTCCCGGTCATCGACGACCGGGACGTCACTTCCGATATTTCGGGCCGACCGTTGTCAGGGCAATGGCCGGACGCCGAAAATAGACTGTAGGCGCTCCGGCAGGCTGAGTAGCCGGGCGCATGTGTGACAGGTCAGCCTGTGGGCTGATTAATGTAATCATTTCAGGGGGCTGTGCATGATTCAGAGCTAGGCTCTGATTGGTGGCCTTTTGTACTTAAGGCAGTGAGGTCTGCAGCCTCACTGCCGGTTATAGCTTCTGTTACCAGTTCTGCTGACCTGCTCTGCTCCTTGTTCCTGTCCTGTGGATATTCTGTTGGATTGCCTGTGTATGACCCCTTGCCTGGATTTGGACCCTGCCTGTGTTTCTTGTGACCCCGACCCCTGGCGTGTTTACCGACTTTCCTGTTTGCTCGTGACCCTTGACCTCGGCTTGCTAATTGGATTCGCTGTCTGTTGCCGGCCCTCGACCCTTGCCTGGACCTGACTCCTCTTGCCTGGGTTCTCCCCAGCCGGTACGCACTTCCCAACCCTCTGTTAGTCTGCGGCCAAGTCTGTCCCCACCACTAGGGGCTCCAGTGAACACCAGACTGGCAGAGCAGACTCCAGGTTGGGCTGTACCGGCTAGAGGGGTTCCTAACATTATAACCGGCCATACAGACATTTCGGAGATGAAATTGGGATGGATGAAAGCGGAATCAATGTGTCTCCTTTTTAAGCCCTGGCGGGTCATGTTGAGACCCTGTATCAGATGGTCCGGGGATTGTCCCAGCGTTTGTCCGCTCAAGAGGAGGACTGCCGGACTACACTAGCCATTTACGGTGCCGCCGATGAACCCAAGTTTCCGGACCGGTTCACCGGACATAGAACCCTGTTCCGGAACTTCAAGGAAAGCTGCAAGCTCTACTTTCGGCTAAAACCTCGGTCTTCTGGTTCGGAACAGCAGAGAGTCGGGATTGTCATCTCTCTCCTGCAGGGTGACCCCCAGTCTTGGGCCTTCATCCTGCCACAGTCGAGTCCTATCATGCAATCTTTGGAAGCTTTCTTTAATGCATTAGGTCTCCTCTACGATGACCCAGATCGAGTTGCCTCCACCGAGGCTCATCTATGGGCCTTAAAGCAAGGCAGGCTTTCTGCAGAGGAATACTGCGCTGAGTTCCGCAGATGGTAGCCTGACACCGAATGGAATGATCCAGCGTTACGCAGCCAGTTTCGCCTAGGGCAGTCAGAGCCGATCAAGATTCACTGGTGCAGTATCCTTCCCCCACCTCATTGGAGACCCTTATGCAACTCGCCATTAAAATTGACAGGAGAATTAAGGAGAGGAAGACTGAGAAAGAGACATCTTCCTTTTCTTCTGCATTTATTCCTGTTCCTACGGATATTAAGGAACCCATGCAGTTAGAGACATATCACCTCTCTCCTGAGGAAAGAGACAGAAGGCAATCACAAGGTCTTTGTCTCTATTGTGGTAATAAAGGCCACTTCTTCCGCTCTTACCCTAACAAACCTGGAAAAGGGGCATACCTAGGAAACGAGGGGAAGGTTCACTTAGGTCTGCAAATTGTCTCCCATAAGAATGCTGTCCTGATTCCCGCACAACTCACTCTCGGTGCCTGTTCCGTTGCCTTGTCGGCCTTCATTGATAGTGGAGCTGCGGGCAACTTTCTTGATGTCGGGTTTGCCCGTTCTGCTGGAATTCCGACTGTGAAACTCAAGTCTGCTATTACTGTCTGTAACTTCCCTCACAATATCATGAGTTCTGGGATGTTTTTTCTAAAAAAGCTGCTGACATTTTACCACCTCATCGTGACTTCGACTGTGCCATCGAGCTTATTCCTGGTTCCAAGTTACCCAAAGGACGATTGTACTCTCTTTCCGGCCCAGAGACCAAATCCATGCAGGATTATATTGATGAGAATTTAGAAAAGCGGTTCATCAGGCCCTCTAAATCTCCAGTAGGAGCTGGATGTTTTTTCGTATCCAAAAAAGATGGGGGACTAAGACCCTGTATCGACTATAGAGGACTAAATCTCATCACAGTCAAGAACACCTATCCCCTTCCTCTCATCTCTGTATTATTCGATCAACTAAGAGGCGCTTCTGTCTTCACTAAAACCGACCTTCGTGGAGCCTATAACCTCATCCATATCAAAGAAGGAGATGAACGGAAGACGGCGTTCAATTCACATTCTGGCCATTATGAATACCTGGTCATGCCGTTTGGCCTTAGCAACGCACCTGCAGTGTTCCAAGATTTAATTAACAAAGTTCTTCGCAAATTCCTTGACCACTTCGTGGTTGTCTATTTAGACGACATTCTCATATACTCTAAATCGTTACCTATGCATCGGGGTCACGTCAAACAAGTTCTTCAGAAACTACGAGAACACCACCTGTACGCCAAACTAGAAAAATGTGAATTTGAGGTGCAGAAGGTATCATTCCTGGGATACGTAATCTCTTCTGAAGGATTCTCTATGGATCCAACCAAGGTCCAGGCTATCCTGGATTGGGTGCAACCTAATAATCTCAAGGCGGTGCAGAGGTTTCTGGGCTTCGCCAATTATTATAGAAGGTTCATTCGTGGATTTGATTACATTGTGGCTCCTATTGTCGCCCTGACCCGCAAAGTGATGAATCCAACTAAATGGTCGCCCCAAGCAGTAACTGCATTTGAAACTTTAAAAGAAGCTTTTCTATCTGCCCAGGTCCTTAGACACCCAGATCCCGAAGTACCTATCGTTCTGGAAGTCGATGCCTCCGACGTCAGTGCTGGTGGCATTTTATCTCAAAAGGACCCTCATACTCATCGCTTGCATCCGTGTGCCTACTTTTCCCGTAAGTTCTCTTCAGCAGAAGCCAACTATGATGTGGGCAACCGGGAACTGTTGGTGATTAAATGGGCCTTTGAGCCGCTACACATCTAATTTATGTTAAAAAGGATCACAAAAACCTACAATACATACAGTCGGCCCAATGTCTAAATCCCAGACAGGCCTGTTGGTCGCTATTCTTCACCCGTTTCAATATTGTGATCACCTACCGACCAGGTTCTAAAAATGTCCGAGCAGATGCTCTGTCTAGAAGCTTCTTGGCACATTATGTTCTAGTTACAGATCTGTATCCTATTCCCTCTTCCTTAGTCCATGCTGGGTTAACCCAAGACCTTAGCATCACGCTTCAAAGGTTTCAAAAATTAGCTCCTGATAATACTCCGGAAGGATGCTTATTTGTCCCAGTTTATTTAAGTAAAGCGGTCCTTGCTGAAGCACATAATAGTCAGACTGCTGGACATCCTGGAATTTATAAAAACATTGTAAATCCTCTCCCGCACTGTATTGTGGCCATCATTGTCTGCTGACGTCAAAAGTCATGTCGTCTCTTGTGAGGTTTGTGCCAGGAATAAAATCCCCTGGACTCGTCCAGTAGGCCAGTTGGACCCATTGGCCATTCCTGCTAAACCCTGGACACACTTGTCCATGAACTTTATAATCGATCTACCACCCTCTGCGGGACACAATACCATTTGGGTCGTGGTAGACCGGTTCAGCAAAATGTCACATTTCATACCGCTAACCAGGCTTCCTACCGCTCGAGATTTGGCCGTCCTGTTCATCCAACATATTTTTCGTCTCCATGGACTCCCTACTAATATTGTTTCTGATCGTAGTTCCCAATTCATAGCATGATTCTGGAAATCCTTTTGTACCCTTCTCGGAATCAAGATTAGTCTGTCGTCTGCATACCACCCTCAGTCTAATGGGCAAACTAAAAGGGTTAACCAGTCCTTAGAACAGTTCTTACGGTGTATTACTTCAGAATTTCATGACAACTGGTCCTCCTTGTTACCCTGGGCGGAGTTTGCCTACAATAATTCATCTCATTCATCTACTCAAACCTCCCCATTCTACTGTAATTTTGGTTTTCATCCCAGGTACCATTCCTTATATTCCCTAAAATCTGCTGGTATTCCGGAGATTCGTTCCACAGCCGCTGATCTCAAGGTCATCTGGAAAAAAGTGCAGTCCCTTTTTAAGACGAGTCTCATTTTTTGCAAAAAAAAATTCGGACCGCCACCGTACCACCTGCTCCCTCAAAGTGGGCCAGAAAGTGTGGCTGTCCACACGCAATATTAGGCTCCGATAGCCTTGCTGGAAACTGGAGTCTAAATTCATCGGTCCTTTCCCCATTATCAAGCAGATCAATGCTGTAGCTTTCAGATTGAAAATTCCTGGTTCACTAAGGATCCCCAACACATTTCATTGCTCTCTACTTAAGCCTGTGTTATACTCTAATCTATCCCAGTCGTCAAGTTCGCCTGTGCAGAATAGGAACAAACCGCAGAATTATACCATTCAAAAGATTCTTGATTCTAAGAGAGTGCAGGGGCAGGTGCACTTCCTAGTTCAATGGAAGAATCGTGGTTTGGAAGAGCGGTCCTGGATTCCACGAAGACGGCTTCATGCTGCCAAACTTTTAAAATAATTTTTCAAAAAATTCCCTAGGAAACCTGGGTGTCGGGGTTCTTTGACCCCTCCTCAAGGTAGGGGGGGGTACTGTTAGACAGTCGCGGCGGCCGCGGGCACCGCCGCGACACACATTACCTCCTTCCGACACTTCCGGTATTTCGGGCCGACCGTTGCCAGGGCAACGGCCGGACGCCGAAAATAGACTGTAGGCGCTCCAGCAGGCTGACTAGCCGGGCGCATGTGTGACAGGTCAGCCTGTGGGCTGATTAATGTAATCATTTCAGGGGGCTGTGCATGATTCAGAGCTAGGCTCTGATTTGTGGCCTTTTGTACTTAAGGCAGTGAGGTCTGCAGCCACACTGCCAGTTATAGCTTCTGTTACCAGTTCTGCTGACCTGCTCTGCTCCTTGTTCCTGTCCTGTGGATATTCTGTTGGATTGCCTGTGTATGACCCCTTGCCTGGATTTGGACCCTGCCTGTGTTTCTTGTGACCCCGACCCCTGGCGTGTTTACCGACTTTCCTGTTTGCTCGTGACCCTTGACCTTGGCTTGTTTATTGGATTCGCTTTCTGCTGCCGGCCCTCGACCCTTGCCTGGACTTCACTCCGCTTTCCTGGGTTTTCCCCAGCCGGTACGCACTTCACGACCCTCTGTTAGTCTGCGGCCAAATCTGTTCCCATCACTAGCGGCTCCAGTGAACACCAGACTGGCAGAGCAGACTCCAGGTTGTGCTGTATGGCTAGAGGGGTTCCTAACAGTTACACTGCATTTTCTTGCTCACAACAGGCAGTTTGAGTGAGTTAATGTTACACAAGTACTGCTACGCTCTACTAAGACTGCCCGCAGTGTTCATAAAATGCGTCAGCACTTGTGGAACAGGAACTTGACTTAATTGCTGGCTATATGCCTGAAAGTACTGTATAAATGGCAGATTCCCAAGACACACAGACACACACAACACCAGAGTATCGCTAGCCTTAATACAGGGCTATTTGTAGGGAAGGGCAAACAAAGCAAATGCATGAGGCACTGCCAACAAGTGAAGTTTGTGACCATAACAAGGGGTTGCCCACACTAGTGTCTGCCAACATCAAATTTCAGAGACAACACCTGTGGAGAAGGTATTCAGCTGCTGCCCAAGGGCAAACAGAGATGTAGGTTGTAGGCAGTTTTATCCCTAGACACATGAACGTTATTCAGAGTGGAATGCAAACGTAAGCGTTATGCGATTGAAAAAGTTGCAAGTATATGTATGTATGTCGTATTCAGAGCTGAAAATGTGTCAACTGGATACCAGACACTCCCCTCTGACACTTATGTCCAATTTGCAAAGATGTACAAAAGCTTTTAGTTTCTATGTTATGAGTGCAATTTCAATTATATTTTACAAGCGCATCATTTAAACTTGAATAACCTAGCTAATACAGCTGGAACAACTTTCCAACATGTGATAAAAAAAAGAAGTTATCTTTCCTACAATACTGTTGTCAAATCCTTCTATATTTCTAAGCACTACTAAAGTCTCAATAAGTGTTGAAGAATCATTTGCAAAGCTCTAACTACAAGCAGTTCACTAGTTCAGGTGTTGCTTACATGTGCCACTGACGACCCGCACATAAAACTACTTTTCAGCCGTATATGCGACACGTCCTAGTCTGAATCCATATGTTACTACTTGAACATGCCCTTACTATACTGTTGCCTATCTTAGAGCATCCCTTCCATGCCCATCATTCCTCTTCAGGCGTTAGGTGTTGTAAGTGCCAAAAAGTCGCAGCTCTGAATAAGCATAGTTGCGTGCGTTCACTTTCTGAGTATGCGCAGTGGGCAAAATGCAGCAATACGTTACACAAACATCTCGTTTAGAATCAGACCCACTGCACATAGATATCTTAGATGTAAGCAGTTCCTGTTCTGCCAATAGTGGGAAGGAACTGGAAAGTCATATTTAGTGTGCTCTTGAGCCCTGTGACATGGAACCTGACAACTCAAAGCACATGGAGCACACGCATGTAACAGTCAGAGACAGCAGAAGCGGGTGAATGACTGCATAAAGTATCTGTGTGCGCACAGTGCAAGGGAAGAGTGTTTTGTTCTGTATATATAAACCTGTATAATTTACATTGACGTGATTTATAAACTATTTACCCTCCATTTCACAAGACAAAAATGGCAATACATTGGAGAATATCAGGGGGGGAGGGGGCTGTATTCTAACTGGGAGCTATATTATCTAAACTACACTGCCTTAAAAGCAACACCACTGCTTTGCCTGCATCATGCAACTGATCTAAGCAAGGATTAGGAACATCATAATTAGGAAATAATCACTCTAATCTTAGATGCCTTTGGAGGGATGAAGTGACCATTAGCCTTCACCTAGTGTACGTTGCAAATGTATTCATGTTCGGCAACCGATTTTTCTTACAGCATGGAATAGGAAATTGGGCTTGTACCAAACACTAAAGACTCCTCCTTGGTCACTAGACTAGAGATCTCTAATGTCTAAAAATATAAAGGAAATAAATATGTACAATAAATATGTAAAATTGAGTGGCAGGGAGTGTATATATTTTAAACTTCAGAAGTCCTATAAATGATCACAGCAGTAGAGTCTGGTACTGAAGAGATCTTCTCCTGTGACAGTGGAAATAGCCTGTATTGTCTGTCTGTGGCATCTCCTTACATTCTGTTCTCTTATGCTCAATGAAAATTATTGGTGTGGCATTATAACCAGAATTTACATTTTAGGTACAAGAGTGGTTGTAATGTGGTAAATTGAATAATTGGAGGTTATTACTGTGGGATTTTACAGTTGTATCAGTTTTATCACATGGGCACTTTTAGTGGTCTACTTGTGATTAGGAGAAAACCCCTAGATCTGGCAAAAACAGGAGCTTTTGCCAGATTTATGGATTTTTCTATTTAACAAAGTCCCCTAGTCGAAACTATCAAATGCTATCGCTGGTCGTAGCCTTTGTTGGAGGCCTCCAGCAAACCTTCCTCACACAAAGCATGGGGAAGCCTATTTAGCAAAGACAGCAGTGGTACAAGTACCACCACTGTCCACCAATTGCTGATGCCATCTCTGGATGGTGTTTGCTGGGGAGCAGAACAAGAAAAAGTGTTAACAACCATTATTTATTTTATGTAAGTTAATATGTTTCTATTTTTGACCATTTTTCTTTGTTTTACTTTATTCTTTTACTAAATCTGGATCTGGCTCATGTATCAGCAAAATGACACCAGACCTTCCTGGTCAGCAGTAAGACTCTTCTTATCCCTGCCAGCCAGTATTGCCAGGGGAACTAGGCATTGCTCAGCTGCCCTTGTGACATTTTATTTTACAAATTGTCTGATAGAAGATTTCCTATAGCTGCAATAAGTGATAGATTAATATACCCCTTCTGGTGGTACAGTTGCACAATGGTTGACAAAGCTGTCTCACAGCACTATGGCCGTGGGTTCCACTCCGACTAGGACAGTGTGAAGTTTTTATATTGTCATGGGATTCCTCCGTGTACTCCCAATGTTACTGTGTATGCTTGTGTGGTAGGTAATATAGATTGTAAGCTCCACTCCAATGGACCTATGTGAATGATTAAATATTCTATTTTGATAGACTTCAGTGATAAATGATGTCTCACACACTATAGAAGTGTTAAAGCTATCAGAAAAGGTTTCACTCATTGTTTTGGTCACAAATTTACCTTTGATTTTTTTTTCAGCAAAAGCCACCAGTTTATTGCCCAGTGTGTAAAATGAGAGAATAAAACAATGAATTTAAGTGTACTAACACACATTATTACACTTATATTCAGCAACATGCCAAAAATGTGTTGTGATTTGTTTTTCTGGCATGTCGCTGAATATAAGTGTAAGAGTGTGTTTTTTTGTTCACCTGGGCAAAGATGTGGCAAAATAAAAGTTACGTTTTATTGATTTAATTTTGTTCCTTGCTCTAAAGTTGTGCTAGTTCTGTATTTACACAGTGATTTATTGAGAAATTGGTCAAATATTACATATCAACTGACTGAGGTTTGTTTGGGGCAGTTAAAACCCATCAATTAGTCTTGTAAGTTTTTTGGTAATAATGTGCAGGTAATATGTATTTTTTGTATTGAGAGTTATGTAGTAGTATGCAGTTTGTAGTTATTTTTTGAGAGTTATATAATAGGGAGTGTTTCAGTTAGATTGGCAAGATTGGTTACATGCTCAGAATGAATGGTTTGTACCCACAGCTGGAGTTTGCTCTGCAGTTCAGATTGGTTAAAACTCATTTGTACACCTTGCATGGTGAAAGAAAACTCCAATGCACTTTCCCTATATTAATGCAGATTCGTAGAAGGGAAGGGTAAATTGGCTTCCCCATCTTTTCCTATACACACCTTGCAAGTCAGATGTAGGTGGCTAAGTACACAACAAGTTGGAGAAAAAACCTACTCAACTAAATAAATCAGCTCATTAATCAGCCCTGCAGAACAAATAAGGATTATAAAGTGGAGGAGGGCTGGCGTAACAGCTATTTACAAAGTTGGGGTGAGTCTCAGTGATATGTATATTATCAAACATAAATGATGACTAAATTCAAGGTTGAGGTTTTTATAAATGGGATCCTAAAAGGAGTTAGAATCCGGCTTTATAATAACTTGGTTAATAATGCATTGGTGCCCAACTTTTACTGCGCCACTACCATTGTTTTTTACTTTCTCTCCCTCCTATTGTTCAATAGATAACAGTTTTAGGGCTGCTTTGTTCTAGAAAAGTAAGTATTTCATAGTTAGAAATGTAACATGGTGTACCACAGCCTGTGAAGCAGATACAATAAATAATGTATTCTTATTCAACATCACACTGGATCCATTCTAGTAACACTGCATGAAAGTCAGGAGGTGAGTGAGAATATTGGGTCTATTTTTGATTGGCAGATAACCCACCTCTCCTTCTCCTGGTGTATGCCCAGCTAGTGGGCCCCACATTGTCTTAATCTGCAATCGGGTGTGATTAACAATAAAGGAAATAGAATACAAATATGCGTCACTGTGGGACCATCATCCATTTTTCATTTATTTTTCTGCTCAAATATTGCATAAAAGATTTGCAGCCCTTCTGTTTCCAAACAGGCTTTCTCCCAAATCAACCTTGTATTTATATTAATGTAATTACTGCTGCTTCTCCGTTCTCAATAAAAGAAAGAGGATTGTTCACTACAAGTTTAAACACTGTGAGACAGATTCACCAAGGCACAAACACTGAGCACAAGGTGCGTTTGTTTTAAAAATGACTCTGCGTGCTCCCGAAATCAACAGGGAATGGATATCAAAATATGTTGCTAGATGAATACAGTAGTAAAGAAATTAACATGATGTAAAAACTAGTGTGTGTACCACGGCGTCTGTCGGTGTATTTCCCGTTAGGTACTTCATGGGCACATGTATATTCAAGTACGCTAGTCATTTGTAGTTCCATCCTTGGGAAATTACCATGTTATTAATAGGACCATTCACGCTTAATAGGTCACTTGGTGCGGAGCTCTCATGAGCTAGTTTTGCGTCGTCTACTGGGTTTTTTATTTTGTGAAGAATCCAGGGATGTATGACAGATGAAAGACCTATGATGTAGGTGAGCAATAAAGGTGGTAAATGAGGATTGTATAGGGGTGATTTTTACTTAAATAAAAATTATGTTTACACTTGTGTCTGTGTTTTATTCACATTATTCTTTGGTGCACAATAGGTCCCAATAGCCCAGGGTGCCAGGGCATTCACTTGTGCCACCAGGGACAAAATGCTTTTATACATTTTAAAATTATTATTAGCCTAGGGGGGGGGGGGGGTGTCTGTTTTTATTCTTTGCAGACCCTGTTTCCCTAGGAAATTCAGCCCATGCTGACCAGCCTGGGATTGGTTGTCATTATGGCTGGAGACCCTATGCTGTCGGTCCCCTTCTATAGTACACCAGCCCCTGCTGGCAAAGCCTAGTGCTGATACCAGTAAACTTGGGAGCACCCCACAAATTTTGGACCCCAATTTTTCTAGTACCAGTCTAGGCTGGAAGCACTAGGTTTGGTTAAGCAGTTTGGGGGGTGACCACACCTTGATTTTATTTTAATTTAATGTCCATTCATTATGGTACAAATGTACCTGACTACACATTTTCCTGTTTAAAAAATAAACACAGACAACCAAGTTTAATACACATTTTTTACAGAATAAATTGAATGAAAATGTAAACATTGTAAAATTGCCAAATATTAAGATAATAATGTTTATCCAATAAATTAATATTTTTTCTTATTTTGTTTTGTCATATTTACTGATTTTTTAAATTAAAATATGGGTATGGGGGATGGCATTTTCAGGTTGGGGGAATGCCAACTGGGTTAGGGGTACTTGAAACTGGGACTAGGGCAATGTCAAGTGGGACTGGTGTGCTGGCCGGGTTGGAGATCTCTTCGTCAGCTGAAAAAAAGTAAAAGAAAAATGAAATGTATAAAATTTGCACTCTTACATGGATAAAACATATCTTTGCTCTATGGTTGTACTTTGTTCACACATTTTCCAAGCTCAACAGAGTTCTGAAGTGGTATATTAACTGAAACTTTCTGCAAAGGTTAATGTGATGGCAGCCAGGTGACTACTACTTTTTGAGGCATATGTAGATATATATTCTGTGGGGGGGGGGATAGTTGATTGTCAAGAAACACTTATTAGGCCCATGATGTCAGACACCTGTGGAATGGAAAACTTTGGCTAGGTCTAGGGTAAATCACATGGCACTCCTCCTCCTGGCCCTCCTGGCCCTCATTCTCTTGGCCCTCATCCACTCCTGGAGCTAATTGTTTCACCCAGTGGCAGCATATATACTGCAAAAGCATGGGAGTTATGAGTCCTGTGAAATGTTGCATGACACGGGCACTGCTGCAGAAGAGTATACTCCTAAAGATACTCTCTGTGACCTATCAGTGAGAAGTGATAAGAACCAACTAAGGACTGTGCCATCCAATCCACAGAAGTACTCTTCTAGATGCTCCATGGTATCTAATGCTGCACCGAGGTCAAGGGGGACAAAGATCAAACAATTGCCTCTGTCTCTTGTTACCAGAAGATCATAAGCATACTCATCAGGGCTGTTTCTGTACTATGCCATCTTGACTGGAATAAATAATTAATATCACGTGTTGATAAACGGGTTTCCAGTAATGTTGCAACCACTTTCTCAATAACCTTACCAAAAATGTAAGCTTTAATACCAGTCTGTAGATAGTCATGCTGTTTTGGTCTAGACAAGTATTTTTTTTAAAAATGGTCTGACAACTGCCTCCTTTAGTAATTAAGGAAAATGACCTGTCTGCAAAAGCATTGTACTATTATACTGTACCAATTACATCAATACACAGAATTAGAAGGCTTGTCGGGCCTGGGTCCGTACCACAAATGGTGGAAAGCAACCCTAGGGAAATGTCAACAATGTATTCTATATTTAAGGGGTCAAAACTAGTTCTAGAGGCCATATAACTAGAGATGGGCGGGCTCGATTCCCCGAGATCCGAACCTACCCGAACTTTGCCTAACCGAGTACCGAGCCGAGGAGGCTCGGTACTCTCCCGCCCGCTCGGAATACAAATCGAGGACGAACAGCATCGTGATGTCATCCGATCTCGGGGCTCGGTTCTCGCGATACTTGGAAATTATAAATACCTGCGTCCACAGCAATCCATCGCCATTTGACAGAGGGAGAGAGCAGGGTGTAGTCACAGGCTGATTAGAGCAGGGACAGACAATACAATTCTGATTCCAATTCTGATAACAATCGATATAGAAGAGAGGAGGATAGAGGAGTCTTTTTTTTTTTTTTCAATATTTGGCACTACAAGTGCTTTGGGCTGTCCCCCATTCTTTGGCAATAATATTTCTGGCTGCCAAAAGTACTATCTGTCAGCAGATTTAAAAAATAATTTTTAGCACTCCCAAGTGCTTTTGGGGTGTTTCCCATTCTTTTGCATTAATATTTCTGGCTGTCAAAAGTACTATCTGTCAGCAGATATAAAAAAATTATTTTTAGCACTCCAAAGTGCTTTTTGGGTGCCCCTCATTCTTTTGCATTAATATTTCTGGCTGTCAAAAGTACTATGTGTCAGCAGATTTAAAAAATAATTTTTAGCACTCCCAAGTGCTTTTGGGGTGTTTCCCATTCTTTTGCATTAATATTTCTGGCTGTCAAAAGTACTATCTGTCAGCAGATATAAAAAAAATATTTTTAGCACTCCAAAGTGCTTTTTGGGTGCCCCCTATTCTTTTGCATTAATATTTCTGGCTGTCAAAAGTACTATCTGTCAGCAGATTTAAAAAACAATTTTTAGCACTCCAAAGTGCTTTTTGGGTGTCCCCCATTCTTTTGCATTAATTTTTCTGGCTGTCAAAAGTCATATTTGTCAGCAGTATCTAAAACAATTTGTAGCACTACAAGTGCGTTGGGCTCATAATGGATTCTAAGCAGTCCACATATGAGCAGAATCAGCAACCAGGTTCTGTTACCAGTCCTGATGGTAGTGTTCCCAGTACGTCATCTGGGAAAGGCGATGTCAAACTACACAGTCTTTTGAAATCAGTCAAAAAAAAACACCCCAAAAAAAAAATTACCGTGTTGAAGCGCAAAAGAAGTGTAACTGAGGAAAAGTTAACTGCCAATAAAAATAAAATTGCAAACATGCCATTCTACACACGCAGTGGCAAAGAAAGAATGAGGCATTCGCCTTTCTCTATTAGTGGGCAAATCAAAAAATGTTACTGAGCCTTTTTCTTGTACGGACACTCGTGACAAAGCAAAACCAAGTAATTTGGAGTCTAAAAGTGTTGCACAAGTACTGTTACTCGTGAAAGCTGAGTTGCAAGAAAACACTAAGGCATTAGAGGATAATGTATGCTCTGAATCAGAAATGACACCAATCCCTGTGGAGAGTCCATCCACCAGTGGTATGTCTAATCGTGAGCATTCTGTTAGTGACAGTGTACTAGAGATGGTCACTGACCCCCGTGTTTTGGTTATGTATTCGGTTTTGGATCTGGATTACCAGCGTGTTTTGGTTTTGGTTTTGGTTTTGGAAAACCGCCATTGTGTGTTTTGGTTTTGGTTTTGTTTGTTTTTGTTGGAAAATCAATGTTTTTGGGCCTAAAATAACCCAATTTAGGGCTCCACCTGTTTCATAGATAAGTAATCTAATTGTAAAGCTAATAAATTATCAAAAAAACAGTTTAATTCCTGGTAGGTAGGCCTTCATTTATTCTACACACAAAACAGATTGTCTTCCTCTCCATCTATGCATATTGGCAATGCAGCCATCGTCTTTGGATGTATATTACACCCTACACTTATAGTTAAATATGTAAAGAAATGGAAAGAGGCAGTTTGCTTTCTGTCTCTATAGGCCCCCCTCCACTTGTTGAAAAAAACAAAAAATTCAGCCGTTATAGACTGTACAATATTAATTGAAATGAACGAAGCCAGTTTGGTTTCTGGCTCTATAGGCCCCCCTCCACTTCTCAAAAATATAAAAAATCAGCCGTTATAGACTGTACAATATTAGGAGAAATGGACAAAGCCAGTTTGGGGTCACTCTGTCTATGGAGAAATTGCCCAAACAGCAGCCTTTCAAGACGGTACGTGATATGGAAATGCCCCAAGTCCCTTTCCTCTTTGGGGGTAGATTGCACCCTACACTTACATAGAAAGTTTTAAAAAGATGTTATCATCATCATCTTCAGCTTCATCCTCACCCTCATCAGTGTGTACGTCATCATCACAGACTATCAATTCACTGCCGCTTGAATCCGCCATTAGAGAACAGTAAGTGCTTGGAAGTATTGGATGGTGAAGGCCTTCCTCGTGGAAGATGTAGTTCATTTTTATAAACATCATTTTCTCCACATTTTTGGGAAGTAACCTTCTATGGCGATCACTGACTAAGTTCCCTGCTGTGCTGAACACTCGTTCAGAGTACACACTGGAGGGTGGGCAGCTTAAGTATTGCAAAGCAAGTTTGTACATGGGTTTCCAAATGGCCTGCTTTTCTTCCCAGTAAGGAAAGGGACTGTCTGACATTTACATATCAGCTACCTCTTGAAAGTAATCCTCCACCATCCTTTGCATATTTATACTCGTATTGGATGGAGTTATGGGCAAAGTGACAATTTTTTTTGAAAAATCCTTTAAACCAGCCAAGATGTTAAATTGTTCTGGTCTACCCCCTGCGTCTTCCCTGCTTCTTTTTGGGAAATTTAATTTCTTACGAGCAGCAGCAGCTTGAGAAAGTGAAGGAGGACACGTCGTCAAGCCGAGGCCCAGTTCAACAGCCAACTTGCTGAGCAATAGCTCCTTGCAAAAGTTCACATCTCGCTCATTTACAAGTTAAGACTCAATATAGGTCTTAAACCTTGGATCAAGCACAGTGGCCAAAACGTACTGATCCGAGTTCAAGATCTTAATAACTCGAGGATCATTGTGAAGCGAATGAAGTACTTGATCGACAAGGCCAACATACTTTGCTGAATTGCTTGCTTTCAGCTCTTCCTTCATTTTCTCAAGCTGCTTTTCCAATAGTCTAATTAAAGGAATGACTTGGCTCAAACTAGCAGAGTCTGCACTCACCTCACACGTCACAACTTCAAATGGTTTCAGCAACTTGCACAGCACTGAAAGGTTCCCCCACTGTGCAAGAGTGAAATACATCCCCCCTCCTTTCCCAATGTCATGGCTTGTGCAATATGCTTGGATGGCTTTGCGCTGCTCCTCCATCCTCTGAAGCATGTACAGGGTGGAATTCCACCTAGTTACCACCTCTTGCTTAAGTTGGTGGCAGGGCAAGCTAAACTGCTCTTGGAGCTGCTGTAATCTCCTACATGCTGTGGCTGAATGTCTGAAATGGCCTGAAATTTTACGGGCCACCGAAAGCATCTCCTGCACCTCACGGTTATTTAGTAGGAAGCTTTGCACCACCAAGTTGATGGTGTGAGCAAAACAGGGAATGTGTTGGAAATCACCCAGCTGTAATGCTCGCACTATATTGTTGGCGTTATCAGAAATGACATACCCTGGGGAGAGTCCAAGTGGTATAAGCCATGTATCAATCACATCTCTCAGTTTGAGTAACAAATTGTTAGCTGTATGCCTATTAGTGAAGCCGGTGATACAAAGAGTGGCCTGCCTGTGACAAATGTTACGTAGTGGTGTACATGCTGCTACTGTTCCTGCTGGTGAAGGTGAATGACCAACCCAGTGGGCTGTCACAGTCATATAGTCTTTGGTTTGGCCACTTCCACTTGTCCACATATCTGTGGTTAAGTGGACAGTGGGCAGAATGGCATTTTTCAGCGCAATCTGTACATTTTTACACACTTTTTGGTATAGTTGTGGAATTGATTTACGGGAGAAATGGTGTCGCGATGGAATTCTGTAACGCGGACACAAAACCTCAATTAACTGTGAAAAACCATCATCATCATCATTTATTTATATAGCGCCACTAATTCTGCAGCGCTGTACAGAGAACTCATTCACATCAGTCCCTGCCCCATTGGAGCTTACAGTCTAAATTCCCTAATATAGACACACACTCACACATAGACACAGACAGACAGACAGAGAGGGTGACAGACAGAGAGAGAGAGACTGGGGTCAATTTTTGATAGCAGCCAATTGACCTACCAGTATGTTTTTGGAGTGTGGGAGGAAACCGGAGCACCCGTAGGAAACCCATGCAAACACAGGGAGAACATACAAACTCCACACAGATAAGGCCATGGTCAGGAATTGAACTCATAACCCCAGTGCTGTGAGGCAGAAGTGCTAACCACTAGGCCACTGTGCTGCGTTTATTGTGGAGATTGGACGCAGATCTAACACTAACATTGCAGCCATGGCGTCTGTGATTCGCTTGGCGACTGGGTGACTGCTGTCATATTTGCTTCCCCTAGCAAATGATTGTTTCACAGTTAATTGCTGAAATGTAGGACTGCTTATTTTCTTGACCTGCCTCTGGGCTGACGATTCACCCCCAGCAGCAGCAACAGCAGCAGCAGCAGTGGGACTAATGCTTTCTTCAGAGGAATCAATAATAGTGCAGGAGTCGTCCAACCTTAATAAGTGGGATGCCGGGCTAACTCCGAGCGCTACTGAGGATATTGATGAGGATGGTGTGGTGGGTGTATTTTGTAGCCGTCGGGATGTCGGTCATTGGAGGGTCTTAGCTGATGATGGAGTGCTTGTAATTTTTTTGGAAGAACTTTCAGCTTTTCCCAACACTTTGCCATGAACTCTCGTTAAATGGAGTAACATAGACGAGGTTCCAAGATTGTTAAGGTCCCTCCCTCGACTGACTGTGGCTTGACATACACTACAAATGGCTATATAATTGTTGTCTTGATTTGGGTAGAAATAATTCCACACACAAGAAGTGGATTTTTTTGTTTTATGCCCAGGCATGACAATGGCCTTTTTCTTGTCACGTGCCAGAACTGCTGCCACTGGTGCAGGACTTACACAAACAACCTCATCCTCATCAACATCCTCATTAGCGCCCTTGTCGCCTACACAAATCTCCCCCTCATCCTCTTTTAATTCCAAAGTGGCATCCTCAATTTGTGTATCACTGGCTACACTCGGGCTATTAAGGCACACATCAGCAGAATGCTCACGATTAGACATCCCACTGTTGGATGGACTCTCCACAGGGATTGGTGTCATTTGTGAATCATAGCAAACATTACCCTCTAATGCCTTACTGTTATCTTGCAGCTCGAATTTGACGCGTAACAGTAGTTGTGCACCAATTGTAGGCTCTGTAACTTTTTGGGATCTGCCACTAATAGCCAAAGGTGAAGGCCTTATTCTCTCTTTGCCACTGCGTGTGTAGAGTGGCA
Organism: Mixophyes fleayi; assembly: GCF_038048845.1. Classification (NCBI taxonomy): domain Eukaryota; kingdom Metazoa; phylum Chordata; class Amphibia; order Anura; family Limnodynastidae; genus Mixophyes; species Mixophyes fleayi. The sequence continues at coordinate 155,590,264 of NC_134402.1, forward strand.
TGTTGGCAATTTTTTTTTTATCGGCACTTAACTTTTGCTCAGTAACACTTCTTTTTCGCTTCAACACAGTAAAAAAAAATTTTGTTTTTGTTTTTTGGACTGATTTTGAAACACTGTGTAGTTTGACATCGCCTTGCCCAGATGACGTACTGGGAACACTAACATCAGGACTGGTGACAGAACCTGGTTGCTCATTCTGATCATATGTGGACTGCTTTGAATCCATTCTGAGCCCAAAGCACTTGTAGTGCTAAAAATTATTTGGTAAGATACTGCTGACAGATAGTAATTTTGACAACCAGAAATATTTATGCACAATTATGGGGGACACCCCAAAAGCACTGGGGAGTGCTAAAATCTATTTGGTAGATACTGCTGACAGATAGTACTTTTAACAGCCAGAAATATTTATGCACAATTTTGGGGGACACCCCAAAAGCACTGGGGAGTGCTAAAAATTACTTGGTAAGATACTGCTGACAGATAGTAATTTTGACAGCCAGAAATATTTATGCACAATTATGGGGGACACCCCAAAAGCACTGGGGAGTGCTAAAAATTGTTTGGTAGATACTGCTGACAGATAGTAATTTTGACAGCCAGAAATATTTATGCACAATTATGGGGGACAGCCCAAAAGCACTGTGGAGTGCTAAAATTTTTTGGGTAGATACTGCTGACAGATAGTAATTTTGGCAGCCAGAAATATTTAGGCAAAATAATGGGGGACATCCAAAAAGTACTTTGAGTGCCAAATATTGAAAAAAAAAAAAAAACTCCTCTATCCTCCTCTCTTCTCTAGCTATTTTTGTTAGCACAATTGGAATCAGAATATTGTTTTCTCTGTCCCTGATCTCATCAGTTTGTGACTACACCCTGCTCTCTCCCTCTGTCAAATGGCGATGGATTGCTGTGGAGGCGTGTATTTATAATCTTCAAGTATCGCGAGAACCGAGCCCCGAGATCCGACGACGTCACGATGACGTTCGGCCTCGATTTGGATTCTCGGCTCGGTACTCGGATACCCAAAGTTCGGGTGGGTTCGGTTCTCGGGGAACCGAGCCTGCCCATCTTTACAGTGTACCCATAAAGAAGGTTCCTTTCAGCAGTTCTGCTGATGTGTGCCCTAACAGCCCGAGTGTAGTCAGTGATACATCAATTGAGGATGCCGCTTTTGGATTACAAGAGGATGAGGGGGAGATTTGTGTAGGCGACGAGGGCACTAATGATGATGTTGATGATTATGATGCAGACAGATACCAAATTGCCTTTCTCAATTTCTATTTATATTCTAGACTCTATAACGGCTGAATAGTTTACTATTTTAGAGGGGGGATCTGATGCAGACAGATACCAAACGACCTTGGTCCATTTATTTTTACTTTCTAATTCCACAGTCTATGTAGGCTGCTTTTTTTCTATTCAACTACAAGTGGAGGGTTGGGGGGGCATAGATAGCCACCAAACTACCGTGGTCCATTTATTTTTACTTTCTAATTCCACAGTCTATGCAGGCTGCTTTTTTTCTATGCAACTACAAGTGGAGGGCGGGGGGGGAGCATAGATAGCCACCAAACTACCGTGGTCCATTTATTTTTACTTTCTAATTCCACAGTCTATACAGGCTGCTTTTTTTCTATTCAACCTCAGGTGGAGGGCAGGGGGAGCATAGATAGCCTCCAAACTACCGTGGTCCATTTATTTTTATTTTCTAATTCTACAGTGTATGCAGGCTGCTTTTTTTCTATTCAACTACAAGTGGAGGGAGGGGGGAGGGGGCATAGATAGCCACCAAACTACTGTGGTCCATTTATTTTTACTTTCTAATTCCACAGTCTATGCAGGCTGCTTTTTTTCTATTCAACTACAAGTGGAGCGTGTAATATACACCCAAAGACGATGGCTGCACTGCCAATAGGCAAAGATGAAGAGGAAGACAACCAGGTTTGTGTGGAGAATTATGGACGGCCTACCAGGGATTAAACTGTTTTCTTCCTAATTTATTAGCTTTAGAATTACCTTACTTATCCAAGAAACAGGTGGAGCACTAAATTCGGTTATTTTATGCCCAAAAACATTGATTTTTAAACAAAATTGCAAAACAAAACCAAACAAAACCAAAACCAAAACACGCAAGGGCGGTTTTGCAAAACCAAAACCAAAACATGAAAATAATCCAGATCCAAAACCAAAAACAAAACCAAAAACACAGGGGTCAGTGAGCATCTCTACATATAACCCACACTCAAGTCTGGAACCTTGGCACTCCTTTGACATCACTGATGGGATTCCAGCCAAAATGGAAGATATCTGATCTGCAAAGAAAATTGCAAACTCTTTGCATCTTGAATGGGAAAGGTGTGCATCAGTCCACAGTCATGCTGGACTGCAAAGCCTCTCCACTGTATGGAAAAGCTCAGGTGGTCTGTTGTTTGCTTTCACAAAATCACTTTAAAAGAAACTTCTTCTAAAGTGATTATGGACTGGTATTCTTTAATATGTTTGATTAGTTTTAGCTGAACCTCTACCATGCAAATCTTCTGTCTCTGTCCTTCAAGCATGCAACGCCTCTTCTTCAGCTCCCCAATATATTTGCAAACAAATGTGCTTGGCACTTTGGTATACACAGTTTAATACAAACAGGAGCAATATTGTCCATTATGGCCATCACACCAATATTATAGTAATGAACAAGAACCCTCACCCATTACATCCAAAGCATCCAAATTTTCTGTCATAGCCTCGGAAGTAACACCCCTCATCGAATGATACCCGGTAAATTTCATGGGCGATGGTGTGACCACTTTTATGAGCAGCAGAGGGAACTTGTGTGCGACTCAGGATTCATTGTGCAGAGAAGGTGAATAAATAAAGCTGGAGGTTTAGAAATACATTGGGTTTTCAGTGAAAAACTGTGATTTGCTAATGATGGAGAGGAGGGTGGTACAACTGTGTAATCCAAAACTTATAGTGGAGTGAAGTGCAGAGTCTTTATAGGTTTTTGCTGTGTCCAGTATTTTTTCCCCCAAATGATATATTTTGGTCTAGAGAGTATTAAACAAACCAGAGTGAGTTTTCTGTGCGGTTACTGACTAAACCTAACTTAAATTGATCCACAACAAAGCAGGCTTGGTGAGAGGTGTTAAATTACTTTCTTGTGGTGTGAGAATCCTTTCAAGTGGACATTCGTCAAAAGTCAAAGTGTAAAGTCAGAATGTCTAGTGGAAATGCAGTGTTTTTCAAAGTATATTATCTTTCTCCCAAAAACCTCTTGCCACTCTGTGTCTCCTGTCAATCTACCCCTCACCTTTAGATTGTATGCTCCCTTGAGCAGGGTCCTTTTTCCTCATGACCTCCTCCTGTTTTCCCTTGCCCAGAGCCCTCCGCCTCTCCTCTCCATTTCGTCACTTGACTCCTGCCCCCCCTTTCCTCTTCTCACGTGCCTCCTCTTCTCCAACTCTGCCTTGATCCTTTAAGTGTGACCCACTCTACTGGGCACAGGGCACAGGTGCATCCCTTTATCCGCTCTCCCACCTCTCTCCTTCCCTTCCTATGTGTACATTGGAATTCACTTTAGCCTCTTTGATCTTTTTACTTCTCTCTGCTAATTTGGTACTTGTTTATACATATTGTTCTTTGACTATTTATTACCCTTTGCTTACTGCATTATCTTTTGTATTATCTTGTATGCCATGTATTGTATGCCATGTATTGTCCTCCTGTACTGTTACAGCAAGCTCTATGTACGGCGCTGTGGACCCTTTGTGGCGCCTCATAAATAAAAGATAACAGTAATAATCAGGGCCGCCGAGAGGGTACTAATTACCCTAGCCCAGACCTGCCGGAGGGCCCCTCACTGACGACCTCTTTCATTTTTTTCTTCTTTAGTTTTTGGAAACCTAAACTGTTTCATATATATATATATATATATATATATATATATATATATATATATATTATTATTATTATTATTATTATTGCGGCGGGGGGTGACTCTGCCCCCTTCGTTGGTGGGGGTGCTGGATATTTAGAAATAAAATATACTCACATGATCGTGGCGCCGGCATCCTCTTCCTTCCTCTCTGCTCCATTTGCACTGAATGTCGGGCATGACATCATCACGTCACGCCCGACATTCAGTGAGGAACGGCGCAGAGAGGACCAAGACAAAAGACAGGAGAGAGAAGAGATGAAAGAAGCTAATAAAAGGTAAGTAAAGGAATGGAGAGACAAGGGGAGAAAAACAGCACCGAGTGATGAAGAAGGGGGAGGGGGAGAGAGAGAGAGAAAGGCACAGTGATGAAGGAGAGGGGGGGAGAGAGAGAGGCACAGTGATGAAGGAGAGAGAGGGGCGGGAGAAAGGCACAGTGATGAAGGAGAGAATAGGGGAGAGAGAAAGGCACAGTGATGAGAGAGGGGGGAGCACCATGGCACAGTGATTAAGGAAAGGGGGGGGGCAGCATGGAACAGTGATGAAGGAGAGGTGGGGAGCGCCATGGCAGAGTTATGAAGGAGAGGGGAGGGGGAGCACCATGGCACAGTGATGAAGGAGAGGGGAGGGGGAGCATCATGGCACAGTGATGAGGAGAGGGGGTGGAGCAGCATGGCACAGTGTGATGAAGTAGAGGGGGGAAACACATCATGGAGGGTGCAGTGTGATCATAAGGGGGCACAGCGTGATGGTGATGAAGAGGCACAGTAATGTGTATGTGATGGCACAGTGGACTTGTGGTAATGTGTGTGTGTGTGATGGCACAGTTCTCTTTATTAAATGTGACTATGAATCATTTAATGGCAGTGATGGTTGAGGGAAATAGGTATATTTCTGAAATGTAAATACTATTAATTTATTGCTGGGGCTGTTTGGAGGGAGGGAAATAGGTTTATTTATTAAATGGGAATATTATTATTTTAATGTTGGGGCTGGAGGAAGGCCTAATTATTACTCGTGGGTGCTATTGATTTAACGCCGGGTCTGGTTGTAATTTTCTAAATGTTCCCATTTTTTCCCAAAATAGGGCCCCCAACATTCCAGGATGCAGACAACCTGCAACTAAAGAAAGCAGCAGTCACAGGTGGTGAAAGTGACAAGAACAGGTAGGAGAGAGCAGGAGAGTCTGTGAAATGTTGTGATTCTAGTGGGACAATTCCAATTTTTGGTGAGTGTTCTGCCCAATGTAAGGGGCAGGCCAAGACTGTGAACTCTTTATGTACACACTCCATTCTTTCTATACTACACATTTGTCACACTCTGGCGAGCGTTTCACTGCACCCTTGTGGCAATGGTATACGCAACAATGCAGGTTCTTGTTCTGTAGGAGGGTGGATTAGCGTTTTTCACCTGCTAGCTAGCTAGCTACGCCCTAATGATGCATAGCCACACCCCCAATTGTATGAATACACCCACTATAACTTTTTTTGCCATGCTCAACTGAAGGAAGGGGGGGGGGGGCATGAAGTTGTTGTACCGGGGCCCTGAATTGCTCTTGGCAGCCCTGATAATAATAACACGCACATAGACCAAGAGAGACTAAGGTCAATTTAATAGCAGCCAATTAATCTGCTTGTATGTTTTTGGAGTGTGGAAAAAAATCCACGCAAACTGCACACAGATAAGGCCATGGTTGCGAACTGACATTTTAACCTAGTGCTGTGAGGCAGAAGTGCTAACCATTTAGTCACCGTGATGCCCATAATAATAATAATAATAATAATAATAATAATAATAATAGTAATCAATTGTTCAACTAACATGTATGTTTTTATAACAATATGTTGCATGAAAATTGTGACATTGTTGAAAATAAAAAAATGATCAATAGTTGATTTATCTTATTATCTCCAGTTCTTCCAATAGCATTTTGTAATATTATTCCTGAGCAACATCTATACCCATCATCAGTCTGAGAGTACTATGCCATTCTTATAATCTCTAATCCATCATAGGATATTGTGTCTATAAGAATGAAGATATGAACATGTGAACATGGACAGAGAGTTTGACGAGAATAAAATTCAGGTGAAACCAAAGTGATAGTACACCTGAACTATTTCAAGAATCTCCAATCCATCATGTGGAAGTGAACTAAAATGATGGAAGTTGTGGTATGATCAGTATGTTGAACAACAACTTAGAAGGAAGTTGAACTGAGATAAATTAAAAAAAATGAACAAGATGAAAACACTTCATGAATTTCCAAAATATCAGTCCCTGTATGTAACATAAAAAAGCACATATTATGAAAGTAAATAATGACACTTGTCTCTTTTTGTTGCAAAACAAAAGGCTCGGAACAGAATTGCATGGTTTCTGTTTAAACTAACTGCATTTTCCAGAGAAACAGGCTTGTTGAAATAATACTTGATTTCTGTATTGCTGGAAGTCACTGGTAAGATTTTGATGTACTGTACAAAGTGAAGTTAAGGGATTTCTAACCTTGCTTGACTTGTATAAACAGACATAACTCTTACATAATAATAAAAAAAATGAAAAATATAAGAAAATGTATATCAGATTTGCTAGTGACAGCATTGAACTTTTTTGCTCAAATAACAGTGGGAAATTTGTATATGGGAAAGACATGCATGCATGTCATGCAAACATTGGCATTCAAATTTCTTCCTTATAGTGCTCTTATTTCTAGAAAGATATTCCCACACAAATACAGAGACAATTGTATGTAGCAGTATAAGTCTTGAATATCACTCCAGCTCATGCATGCTTAATCCAGTGCAGGGCCCCTAAATCCCATTAATCTAGCTCTACTATGATCCTGCAAGTATTCCCTTCTGACTCCCCTAAATGTCACTTAAACCCCCTTCAAGTCCCCACCCCTCACAGGGAGTACCAGTGAGCACATACAGCTAATGACCACTAATTAAATCCATAATACCCAAAAAGGGAGCTAATTTATTCAGTCAGTCAGTATTCAGATATTATGGTGTTTACCACTGAATAAGGATGAAGGTTATTGGGTGCTGACTACACTTGACTCTCTCCTTCTCCCCTGATATCACTGAATGCCCTATGATGTGCAGTCACATGATGTAGAAGTAGTTGTGCCAATTAATCTGTATTGTATGAGGCACAGAGCTTTACTGCTGCCCCATCTCTGATTTATTCAGTAGCAGTCACAACAAGGGCATAAAGCTAGAAAGAGCTAAGCATAACAGCTGAAATTAAAGTCAGAATCCAAGCCTCTCTCTGGCAAAGGGGTGGAGGCAAAGTATTGGATGACTACTATAAAGGACACAAACGTAACTTTGGGGCTATACCTTGATAAAGACTTCATATGAAAGTTGAAACACGTTGGTTTTATGAAGTGAAGAGCCGATCGGTGTAGGCGAAACTAGCGGGGTTGACGTGGCCTGTGAGACGGATTCATCATGTATATATTCACTGCTTGTTTCACTTAAACTCCAGTACGGTTCCTCATTATATTCTCATTACTTGTTTTAAATAAAAGATAAAGCACAAGATCGCTTTTTCTTTTTGTTTTTATATTTATATCTCACGTGATGTGGAAAGTGGAGGAGGTGTTGCGATTATGAGAAGTCCTCTGAGTCGGTTATGAGACATGTGATGCAGAGAGGCCAACTATGGGTTCATTTTGAGGCGCATGTTTTAGATACATCTTGTAAGTATAAACCCTTAGGGGAGATACGGCGGTGTCAACACGGTTTTGGATGGTGAAACCCTATATGAATATACACATCTTCCCATAGAATTTCCATTGATTTTGTCTTGGACTGTATTACACTATGTGTGGTTATATGTTTTCTATATAGAGATCATTCTACAATAGAACATCTTGAAATTATTGCGGAATATTATTTGGTGCAAAGAAAGGAAGCGCTTCATGTATGTAAATCTATTTTATTTTTATAACATTTGCGGAATATTGTGGTAGTATTCCATTGCATACAAGAGGCTGCAAGCCTGAGTGGAGCGCCAGACACTCAGAATCTGTTGTTTGTACTAAAGTCAGAATCCGACAAGAAAATTAATTACCAAAATATACTATGGGTTGTGCAAAAATGTTACTTTTTAAAGTATGCCATAAATCTAGTAGTCCCACTCAAATACCTTATGGACATCAAGGGACATTACTACTGTTGAGCCTGCGCTTGTACGTTTAACTGAGTGGTTTAGGATCAGGATGCATCACCTCTGTAATGTATTTGTAAATGAGATTTGTGGCCCAGACCTTACTTCACAATTTAAAAGAGTTTGATCTACACATGTCATATTTATCAGGGATTTTGTCAAGTTTAGGTAACAAATGATTTAGGAAGCACACCAAAGTAAAAAATGGGACTTAGGGTAGGCAGGAGCCGAAAGCTATCAGGCCTATATATCCAGAGTACCATTCAATTGAGAAGCCTGGTTCCTTTCTTTGAGGAAAGAATTTAATGGAGGCCCCCACTCCACTTTATAACTGATCCTCAATAGGATAGTCAGTAATTTCATCATCCGTATGGCATACTTTGGAGGAAATAGGTTAACCAAAGGTTCCATGACTAGAAAGAACACCTTCCTGGTATGGTTGAGTTGGTTGCATACATCATGCAGGCTCTATGTATCTGTCTGTCTGCCTATCTGTCAATCAGTATGTATGTCTGTCAATCTATTTGTCTGTCTGTCTGTTAGATTTATTTGTCTGTCTTTTCTGCCTGCCTACCAGTCTGCCTGTCTGTCCATCCATCTGTCTAGCTAACTATCTATCTATTACATTACTATTTGCTCTATGCAGATTAAGCTAATGCACATTACGTTGGCAACATATTATTTTCTGCTTTTACTATTTCAGTTGGGTAGATCTATAACAAGATTAGAGTTTTCAATTACTTGCTTAGGTCGGTTCATACAAAAGACTTTCAGTTGAGACGCAAAGCTTCTGAGCTCTAAAGTGTCACCCTTTCAAAAAGCAAATATGGATAAATGCCTGAAATATTTCAGGTATGCAGGATTTTAATCTAGGTGTGGTGTAATAATGTTGGGCAGTTATGCAACATCATTTTCTATCAATACCAGAACCTGAATGTGTAACTGTACTGACAATAAAATAAATTATTAAGGCAATATTTAATGTCCCGATATCTAGTTTGTAAAGTTATGATCGGTGCAAATCATATCATATTTAAAAAGAGAAAAGGCAACAGCTTTAAATTTGTAATATAAAAAAATGATACAGTATTTATAAAAATGCAGGTGTTAAGGTTAGAGCATCTGGGTTATTGCAGGAATACAGAAATAAGCACCTTCTTCTCAATAATAAATCTAGCAGAACAGAATATTAAACATATAAACTTACACCTGTCTTTTTTACGTCGCACTCCTATACGTTTTCCAGGACTATACCAACTCACCTCTTTGCTGCATGCATCCTGAAAGACACATGTCAAAAACTCTTTCACCGTCTAAGCTGCATTATATTGCATTTACCGAACCTTACTCTGAAAGATTTGTAGGCTACATGTATTGTTTAAGATATTTAAAATATTTAACATCATTATTATTGTTATTATTACTATTATTATTACAATTACTAAGGAATAGAGAATTTTCTGATACTAAAAGTATGTCAGTCTGTCTGTTTATAACCCCAAGTTCGTTTGTATGTGCTGTGTACCCAGGGGAGGGCTGGCAAAGTTCAGCCCGGGGGGCAAGACTCAACTCAGCAACCTATTTGAAGGACAAAAAATGCTCGTGGCCCATTGACCCAGCCTGAAATAGTTCTCTATGGGACCGGCCAGGGGGGCAGATGCCCCCCTGCCCCCCAGCCCAGCTTGCCCCGTGTGTACCACATTATTAGCAGTTATTTATATAACACAAACACATAAACACCTACTTGTTTTTATTGCATTGTGAGAACCCATGTCTGCCACATTCCTTAAGGAACACCCCTTTCCTATTGCCCTATCAACAGGACAATCAAATGAGTATGTTTAGGAGCTGTTCGTCACCATGGTTATCACCTGTAATTTTCAGGTTGATCTTGACCAAAATATTGACACTTCACTGCGTTGTGGGGATAGTTTCATGCATTCCAGCCTCTGAGGAAATCCACATGCAGGCATACACCAACACTTAGCCACGATTAGTCAAACAGGTTATGGTCAGGGACAAGCACTGAATAGTGATTAAACTATTTCTATATCTGTTTATAGCTGTTATCCGCTTCTTTATGTAGAGTTTCTTAGCTAAGCAGTTCCGATCACTCAGTGTGGATGGATCAGCCATGATGCATATGATGCAATCATCCTTTCTGGACACCCTGCATGTCTGAATAAACTTTACCATGTACTTCAACAAATCTTTCACCTTCTCTCTGTCCCAAGTTTTTTTCTGCACTTCTTTGCGATCTGAAGGAAAACACAACTGTCTATTACAGATGAATCTGCGAAACACAGAGAAAACCACATGCTGTGAGTAGAAAAAAAGTGTGCTATACCAACCTTTGGAAGTCTTCACTGTGCTTTGGTCCTGTGTTGCCAGATCCTTACAAGGTAAAAATTGAATCCATATATGAGCTTTTGAACCTACGTCTGTATCAATGGTCACCTCTTCCACATACTTTAAATTCAGTCAGTGTTCCCCTCTTAAAAGTTTGCTGATCTTGGCGAGTTGGAGGGTATCTTCTGCTAGGTGGTAATATTGCCATTGCACCCTGATGTCATGCTCAAGGAAGTCTGCCAATTGATACAATTCTGTGTCGTTTAGGTTAAGAACTTTTGAAAGAGTAGTAACATGCTTTCGAAGTTTCGTGGAAGACAGTGCTTGGGGATTTTAGTTCCACATTCCAGACCCTCTGAAATGTGACAAAGCAGCTAGTCTTGTAAACATCTCAACATTTTCAGCAGCCACTCTACATTGTTCACGCTTCTCTGCAAGAAGTTACATTGCACTTTGAATTGTTGGTGTCAAAAGGATTGGAACTTTCCTACATTTTCCTCAGATTTCACACCTTGGGAAGTTCTGGGAGAGCTTCTCCTCATCCTTGGAAAGGGCCAGGGTAACATCTTCTGGAAGAAAAACTAGATAAAAGCAACTTGGAAACTTCCCCTTCACTTCTTCTATTGAATAAGATCGTCTGTGCCAGGGTGATCTTTGAAACCAATTCCCAATTTTAAGCAATGGCTCTGTGGGTGAATTGCTGTTTATCATCGAGATACAAGTGCATCTTTTTCACATCTTCAGTGAATACTAAGACCTGTGACATGTTCCATTTTGACTCAGCCAATGAGATCAGCTCATTCCATTTTGCCTCATAGATCTTCCTGATGTTGTGTGCACTTTCCACTATAGCAGTGCAGCTCTCCATCATTGCTCAGCCATGGGCAACCTTCAGTGCCACTGAGGGGTTCTTAGCTGTGCCAGTTTCATCGTCATAGCCAGCTACCAGCTTCACAGCATTTACTACAAGCAGAATGTTTGATGGAATGGTAAAGTCTTCCATCTTCTCCAAAGGGGAAGTTCTCCTGGCTGGTGACAGTAGTCTTCCTAATGGAAGTTTCTGATGAATGTACCGATGTTTGCTGACATCTGAGCTGACCTAGTTGAAGAGATGTTGCCCCATCTGTATAATGCATCTGTCATTTTTAAGGGTGAAAAAAATGTCATCTTGGGTTATGTCACTCAAAAGCTTCCAAAAGCCACCACTGATGTCAGGTGCAACAGGCTGAGTAAAGGGACATAGAGACTGGACTTTTGCCAGGTTTGGGTTTGTCCCACCTTTTGTTTAGCTTACCTTTCTACCTGTGTCACCACAGGAATTTTCTTGCAAACAAGACTTGGCAAGCAGCACAGTACATGAAACCTTCGGGATCCAAGTCTTTTTCTGTTTGTTTGCATGGAATCAGAACACCTTGTATTGTCCTTATTATCTTTGAGTTGTGTGCAAAGTTTGCTCTATTCTGAAGATATTCAGTGCCCAGATAACTCAGTCTCATTGTGGTGAACATATTCATCATGCCGGGCTATTTTTGAGACAGGTTTCTCACAGTAGAGGCAGTACTGCTTTTTGTTGTACTCTCTGGATCCATCACTTTTTCTGGAAGGTGTTTGGACAGTCACATATCACATTTTCAGCCTTCTGTTTTTAAAACACCACTGCCATCAGGTAGAGAATCGTTCTGTGTAGTACAAGTCTCTGTGTTCTTTCTTTTTAGTCCACTATCCCACAATGGTACATTCCTGCTGCTGTTGCTGGTGTCTGAACCATTCTGCTCTGAAGGGTCAGTGATATACTCAACTCTACTGCTTTCCAGGATATAATCTGAGACTCTGCTAACTGAATGTGTCATACCCCACTGTTCCTACGTTTCTTTCACCAGGACTTTGTAATAGTGTCTCTCTCTCTCTGATTCCTGTTATGTGTAAGAAGGAGTGAAAGCTGCGATCCACTTTTTTTCCGGCGCACCAAGGATGGTTTGTGGACATGTAATCAAATATGCGTATGAGCCTTGCGTCCCACTGACAGCCGGTGGTGAAGTACACATATGTTCCCCTCCACGGCATAAACACACACATACTTTTTGTCTGACAAAAGAGACACTCGTTGGGACATGCCAGCTTTGTGGGGACTTCATTTTGTGTCCCCATTACATCTGAGGCCCCATGAGTGTTGGTGTATAAACATAAACACACACAAACACACTGGGGGTAATTTTAACAAAAGCCAATTAACATACCAGTATGTAGTTTTGGACTGTGAAAGGAAACTGGAGCACTCAGAGGAAACCCACACAAACAATGCTATAGGTCCCAGCATGCATGCAAATGCATTTGATGTCCCTGCAGCTCTGCATGGCTCTAGTTAGTCTCCCGCTCATAACTCTGGCCAGCACGTCTCTCTACTGCAACTGTCTCACTGTCCCCACTGTCACTGCTTACCCTGGTCAATCATTATGCCAGGTAAAGGCTATAACAATAGGATTAAATTTGAAAAGATTCAGACACTAGTCCTAATCAAATGGACTTACTGAATCATCAGTAGGGTTGGGGGTAGAGGTTCTCCCTCCCACACTAGCCAGAGAGAGGCATTTTAAATCATGAGACCCTGCCACTGACTTTTATGCCTGAGGGATGGTACTCTTGATCCAACTAACTACAGGTGCCAAATGTATCGTAATTTTTTTAAAAAAATATTCTGGAAAATTGCCATTTAAATACTGTAAAAATTATAACTGCATACACCAGCCATTAGACACACATAAAGAAACATATATACTTAGCACACATATACACACATGACTGTGCAGTGTCAGTTCCACTTTCCTACAAAACTCACACATTGAACATAATTGTAACTCTTCAAGAACTGACACTGATAATGTTGTGGATCTAAATTAGCCACAATATTCACTGATTGACTAAATGGAGAAAGCAATTAGCATTACAGATTTTATATGAATATACAGTATCAGGGGCGAGCGCAGGGGGTTTCTGGGTCTCCAGAAACCTCTCCCCTCCGCTAACGAAGTGCCCCACATAGCGGCACTGTACTATATAGCAGCCGCGGCGCTGTCAATGAAGCGTCCGCAGCGGTGCTGTATTATCTACAGCACCTCCGCAGCGCCGCGGCTGCTGTATAGTACAGTGCTGCCGAAACAGAGCTCCTGCGCATCTCGCTTTTTTTTTTTTTTTTGGGTGGGCCATTGAGTATATACACAAGGGGTTACTATATTTTGATAATGTAAACATATTTCAGGGACCTGAATTCTGTCACCTTACCCTGATTATTTTCTCAGAGATTCCCTGATATCACAGCAGAGCAAATTACCCATTTTCATTGTCTGGTTAAGAGTTCCAATGAAAAGATTGACTAAACTATCTATTTCGGTCACTTCAAGTTCCGAGTAAAATTGTTATGGAAAACATAATAGATGTATGTATACATTTGTAACCTCTGAGAGTAACAACGTAACATTTGTCAATGATATATACATGCTGTCAGAAACACACAGGAATAGTAGTAGATCCGACACAAACAGTCTGATTTAGTGCTACCTACATCAGAGAAATTGAGTCTAAAGTGACATAGATTTTCACCAGTATTAAAGTAATTCTATCGTTTTAAAATAAGCATTGCCCAATCAATTGTATGTGTTTCCAAAGCACATGGTAGTTTATTTTAGCAGATGTAAATAATCAACAATTCAATACATTATTATATTATGATAAAGTACAGTACAGCACAGCCAATATCAAAAGTTACATACATACATACTGCTGCAATCGCTGCGCTTCCATGGTTCCCAATGGAACAGTGTATCTGTTAGATAACTGTGGTCAGAGTAGACTGACCCTGGTGGGGGATTGCAGCTAATATATACAGTCAGTGTTTCATTGTGAACAATAGAGATGACGTAGCTTGCATCTATAGGTCCAGGCACAGGGTGGCTTCAGGGTAAACAGTTCATAGGCTGATTCAATCTAAGGAATCCAAAGGAGGGGGTCGTCTCTCCAGGGGGTCTGCTCCTTTCATAGCCAGCATCATACAAAAGGTTTATTCCCTAATATCAATAACTAAAGTATGCAATGTGCGATCTCTTCGCCAACTGCACCGGACAGTTGCTGATGATTAGGGCTTCAATATAATATCAGGCATGACACCTTTCCTATAACCTAAACCTTTAATAACACTAAAATGTACATATAATCATATTATATAAACAAATAATAAACCAAATGCTATCTGCTCATAAATTACAGTGTAATGGAACCAATATGAATTGTATAAATAACTAAATGTTGTAATGCTAGTGTGTGCGTGCGTATTTTACCGTTGCGATCGCATCACGCCACATGTTAACTGGCGTACACTTCGCAATACGCACGGCAAACCAATATTAAACCAATATACTTTCGTTCATCCAACTATACGACTTCAACAGTCCACCCTTTGATAGTACAATAAACTATCACCTTAAAGATGTTATATGCAGGATCTCAGTACCACGTTTCATTGTTATGTAATACAAATCCCACTTGGTGTATGACCACGCTGTTTGTAGATCTAAACAAGTTATCATAAGAGAAAGTCTTAATCCTCTATTTCTTCTTTTACTATAGACCGTACACTTCTGGAGCTTGGAGATAACCTTTTGTATGCCCTTCAAGGGTGCAATAAAACACTTAATATATTATTTGGAAAGGTACAAGGTACAATAGAACATGTATCAGCTATACAGAATTCTCTACTACAGTTCTTCAAGTTTAACAGTTTCTTCTGTCCAACGCATGTCTTTAAGCTCAGAATACATTTAAACACTTCATGTTCATCAATAGCATCATCCTATGTCTATCAATAATGTCATATGCAATCTCCTTCAGCCTGCGTTAATATACACACTTCTAATAACGTCATCAGTTCTTTTCATCAACACTTGTGGGCGGGCTATTGTCTGTTCGTTCTTCCCAGTCTCCCAATACTCAGATTTAACAGTGATCGGCTTGCAAAGCATTGGAAGACTTCAGACTAAGGGACCTAGGTGTCCTACTTTTTCCCTTAGTGACCCCTCGCCTATAGTTCGGGTACCTCAAGAATATTTAGTGGAAAGAGAACTAATCCTACTTGATATAATCACTGAGGCATGTGTGAGCACGCCCAGCACTTTGTTTGGTCTAAAACCTTACCCTCCCAAGAATGATAATCATTCTCAAGGATGCCTGCTCAAGTCTGAATATTACTGGACTGGCATCGCTGGGTGTATCTCTTTTCTAACCATGGGGTCGCCGTACTTACGGACGTAATGCTACTCAGACAATAGCCCCTCGCACTTTCTCCAAGCTCCAAGGTTTCTAAATTTTCCTTTACCCCTGAATTGAATAGAGTAATTGGCTGGACTGATTATGCTACTAACTTCTTCCTCCCCAATACCTCCTTATCATTACCTGAACCAGTCTCTGTCATCTGCTACTAATCAAAAGAATTAACCGCCCTGAGAAGAGAATGAAATGAGAGAACACAAAACAGGAAAAACTACAACTTCATGCTGGACAACAGTCTTAGCCTTTGGCTCAGGTGCTACTAACTGCATTCGAGGCCTTCCAGTACAGACTCATGAGTGCCCTTGGACCCTTCTCTGAGTGTTGGCCCCTCTGCAGTGGGTGGAATGGGCACCAGTGTGTCTCTGCTACCCTTGAAGCCGTGATGCTGGGAGCCTACACCTGGTACCTGTCTGTCAAATAACCTAAGCTTAAGAAATTTCTGCTCCACAACTTACTCTCCCAATCCAACATCCTGACAGTTAGTGTGACCTTTCAGGAAACAGTGTTTTGGACGTTCTTGGTTGCTGTCTCACTATTTACCTTCTCTCAAGAGCTAACCTAGCCTCCCAGTTACAATCTCATCTCACGAGGGGTCAAGAACATTTCAAAAACTGACAGGTTAGGAGCCTGCCCAGGAGTGATCTTTTGGTAGCGGGAAAGGGCTAGTGGCCGAAGCGATCAGTCACTTCAATCAAGTTCCAACTCTTATTCTATTCAATTCGTTCTACCGAGTACCACTACTTTATGTTCACACTGGTTTATGGTTAATTGAAAGTATGTGATTTGTTACCACTACTCATACATTATACCTCTATTATCAATAACATGAATACCCCTATCATCTATTATAACTTTAGACTATCACATTGAATAACAAAAGCTTTGAGTATGATACAGTAATACATTAGACACATTTCAATACACCTCTACCAAGACATTTTCATTGCCACACCAGTGTATACTTGAGGATCCTGCATGGTGGTAATTGGATGACGTGTATTTGTTTTACCTGGAGGAAAACCCATCAGCAGGAGGGATATGAGATGGCTCTATTGGTCTACCTTGTCCATCTCTCCAGAGTCCACCAGACTCCTCACCACATCTCTTCACCTTCCAGACAGTTTATCCCTCAGGTTACACAAATCTTCCTATATTAACCAATATGTGTATGCGTGCATGTGTGTGTGTGTGTTCACATTTTAAAACTTAAAACAATACAACGAAAAACAAAACAAAACATAGATTTGTTAACTGTCACATAAAACCCTGCTGTCTATTTGACAGCTATGTTCGCCCTGGTGTGACAGCCATGTATGGTCGTGTGTGTAAGTGTGGACATTACTAGCAGCTACTTCAGTTGGTAACTGTGTCACTGTATAAAGTCCTCTATGTAGTGTCCTAATCATGTGCTGGTATTGCTATAAAACGATTTCTCAGTCACCTCAACATCGCCCCCTAGACAAGAAAAATGCTGAAGACCAATGTATATCAATCGATTTTCCCTCTGCCAACTCACATGTCATTCTCAGTACCTCACATTCAGCTACTTGACTAAGTGGGAAAGGCAAAGGGGTCTATTTCTATAACACTTTCTTCAAATATAACAGTATCCAGTACATGCCTGTCTAACAGTGAAAAAAATATAAAACATGAAAATTCTACATTTTCTAGGGTTTCACATTATGTCGTATCTTGTGGTAAAAATCCTACTCCAATGTTCTATACAGAGATGCATATTTCTATGCCTAACCTCCAGCAATCTCCTATCCACCCTTTGTGCCTCCATATAAAGGCACATTTTTGTACAGGAGGCAGGAATCATAAAACAAAAAAAAACACAAAACAGATATGTAATATATAAAACATGAATCGTATTTCCACAACAGAACCTTTCGGCTTAAAATCAGCAGTTTCTATACACATGAAAACAAAACCCTTGACTGTTTCTGTAACTCATGTCAATCTAGTGTGTGTATCTCTGAATTTGTCTTATGTAAAAATAAAAATATGTTTTAGCCCCATTGTTGAGACTGTGTCTGATTTTATCTCTACCAGAGCAGAGAGAGAGAGAGAGAGAGAGAGAGAGAGAGAGAGAGAGGGAGAGAGAGAGAGAGAGACAGACTAGCGTTTGTGTAAAAAAATGAGAAATAGGAAAGCAATGAATGGTGGGAATATAAAGATTTGAATACAAACATACATGCAGAAAGGGAGATTTTTTTTACAACAAAATGACAGCTGGATTGGACTCTGACTCTATGGGGAACTGGCTGTATTCATTCCACTGCTCCCCTTAGCTATTTGCTAACTATGACCCCTCCCCATACTTGACTAGGGGGTCTTAACAGTGCCATCCAGTGTCGTCCGTCATTTGTTCATTAAGAACTCGGTATAACATCAACTACATACCTTTTCAACAGACTTTCCCTAACTTATTATAGAGAAAATGAAAAATTTACTCTTAGTGACTCATATTTTCTCTGAAATACATAAAAACGATATTTTGGAGCAAAGTATGTACATACTTCATTTTTGGATAATGATTCTCAGCCAAACAAATTATTATGAGTCACTGCAGCCTAAAACAAAAGAGTGTTCCATTTGTCTATTGTTAATTTGTCTTTCAAGAGTGATTTTTTTTCTATTTCTCTATCCCACCCCTCTGATCACTAAGTCTATACTCCTTTTGTGTCCCCTTTATCTGTTAGAAGAAAAACAAGATAGTTATCTTAAAACAGCAAACAAAACAAACATTTCCATTCTTTTCCATCGGCCAGCGATTTAGGAAAGCAAACATGTGACAACATAAAACAAACAAACAAAATCAACAAAGATTACCTTTTAAATAAATTTCTGTCTACATTTTGCACCTTAATACTTACCACAGGTTAACTTTACTTTGTCTAGTTGTAGGATTACAGGTCTGACCTAAACTCTCGAGTTGATTATTGCTTTCACGCACAGCAAATGCTGCTATAACGTGTGCGGGCAGGTGTGAGTTTTCTAGTCTATGTGAATTCCTTCTTGGATGATATCTATGTGACCCACCCCTATGTGTATTGTCACTTTCCTTTTTACAATCTCTCCTAATGTGTCCTTCTTCTCTGCAATTGTAACATCTCACTATTCTGGGTTTCCTGTTATGTGGGTTGTATGCTGTGGTCGTGTGTGCAGTCCCTCTAGTGCTGGGATACTTACCATCATTACCCTATTACTTAGTGTCTCCTTCTGTTTATTTTTATCATGTCCTATAGCTGACTCCCTGAGAACACTTACAGTACTTCCTCTCCAATATGGTAATGAAGTTTGCACCCTTCTCTTCAAGGTTTCCCTGAGTCCATCCATTAGAACTTTAACAGCAACCTCTCTGTAGTGTACATTATCTTTTATGTCTGGTACCCCAGTATATTTGCCCATTTCTATTAGAGCTCTGCAAAAATAGTCTGTTGCATTTTCACTATCTTTTTGCTGGATAGTAAAAATTTTACTCCAGTCCACTATCACTGGGAAATATATGGCCAACCGTGTGATTATTTGTCTAATATTGTCCTGATTATCATCCTCGGTTAAGGATTCATCCTCCTCCAACATACAATCCTTAATGAACTTTTGTTTATCAGTATTGAGAGGAAGACAGGTTTTCAATATTACTCACCAATCGTTATTAGTTGGCTCATACATATTAACATAATATCTAATAAACTGCTGACATTTGGTCAAATCTTTCCTAGGATCAGGGAAATCAGACAAAATTGAAAATGTTTCAGATCTAGTGCCTGTATCATGCTTTGCTACATGTTTTAAGGGAACGTCACCATCTCTGTCCGCTTTTCCATTGGGAACTGTTGTAGTGCAGACAGGATGTAAGTCTACCAAATGACTATGTTCTGAACTAGGTGCTGAAATTGCTGCTGCAGTACAATGGATGTCTCCCCCTGTGTTAACCTTTACATTATTCTCACCACTTTCAGCCGCTGCCCCTGCTGGTGGGACCGTCCCTCTTCTTTGTCCTGAAACATTACTTTAAACATTACTTAAAACAACATACAGGTTACTAGTTACAGTTTTCACATTTTTGGTATTGGCTGTACTTCCCGCCCGACCGAATTTGTCGGGGGCGTGTTTGCGCTCAGTTCGCCATGCTTAGCAACGCACACTTCCGGAATGCTTGTTTCTGGTACGCTTACTTCCGCTGAACACGCGTTTTTCGCTACACTCACTTCCGCTGTGCGTTCGCTGCTCTGCCACGTGTTACCTTCCATTTGCCACGATTTTAAACAATTATTATGTACTGTTGACTTAATCAACCGTACTTTATCTTTTACGGTATTTAGTACCTCTGCATTAAAACTCCCTGTTGTTGGGAAAGGCCTAACACACTCTTTGGTCATCTCGACCCCTGTGTTGCAATAAGCTGTTGCGTATGCACCATATTTATTACACATACAAAACCTTGCTGAATCCCTAAGGCCTTCTTTAGGCAGTACATTGGCCATCTTTAGCGTATGCTTAGCACCCATGTTGAACAGTGTCTTAGATAGCCCGGGTACCACAACCTTCTATGTGGAACACAGACATACTGATTTCAACAATTGCTACAATCACTCTACCGCTAGAGATCTCTTACTGGCCATGGACGTATTCGCTACAAGCCACGTCCACTCGCTTCCTCTTGTCTTAGACAAGGACCCCTAACACAGAAAATATCACTGTGGGACCCAAAGGCTATCAGCTCCTCGATGCCCTGGCTAAACCACAAAAATCTGTTGAGTTTATTATAACTGGGAGAACAAAGTCGATACAATCAACCAGCCTTTCCAACATAATTCCTCCTAGCTGCTTCACCAATTCGCACTGATGGTTGTCATGCGGTTAGATCGCACAGCCTACCAATACTAATTATTAGCAAACCTTGCAATCTATTGGTAGCGCTTTGCGAAAACCCGGTTTTCGCATTGGGTATACCTGCCCTGTATACTGTCCTTCAGTTGGGCAAACTGAGCACAATGAATAATAAACAGTGTATCTACGTTACAAAATCACACACTATACACCTTTTCTGCGCAGAAAATTAAAAGTTCCCAACAACAGTAATAATGTCTCAGAGGTTTTCACAAGTAATTTACACTATGCATGTATAACTATCAAAACAATTGTTTAACCACGTGGGAAATCTACCGGAAGTTTGCGTACGCACAGCCGGAAATACACATACGCTCAGCAATGCAATACACTTTAAAACGTAAAACGACAATAAAAAGAAACATTTTTCTTTCTTGTCCCTAGATTCTAATTAGCGTTCCTTCAGTCTATGCAACAACGGACATTCGGTCTCTCAACACAAAGTGAACCACAGGTCTTAAACACAATGCGTTCTTTCCTGCTATGCGACGCATCCGTCAATCCACCCTTTGTTGAGGAACCGAATAACGTAAGCGTTGCATACCTGCCGGTAACGTAACTCACCTTCGAGCCCCCAAATTATTAAAGTAATTCTATCGTTTTAAAATAAGCATTGCCCAATCAATTGTATGTGTTTCCAAAGCACATGGTGGTTTATTTTAGCAGATGTAAATAATCAACAATTCAATACATTATTATATTATGATAAAGTACAGTAAAGCACAGCCAATACCAAAAGTTACATACATACATACCGCTGCAATCGCTGCGCTTCCATGGGTCCCAATGGAACAGTGTATCTGTTAGATAACTGTGGTCAGAGTAGACTGACCCTGGTGGGAGATGCAGCTAATATATACAGTCAGTGTTTCATTGTGAACAATAGAGATGATGTAGCTTGCATCTATAGGTCCAGGCACAGGGTGGCTTCAGGGTAAACAGTTCATAGGCTGATTCAATCTAAGGAATCCAAAGGAGGGGGTCATCTCTCCAGGGGGTCTGCTCCTTTCATAGCCAGCATCATACAAAAGGTTTATTCCTTAATATCAATAACTAAAGTATGCAATGTGCGATCTCTTCGCCGACTGCACCGGACAGCTGCTGATGATTAGGGCTTCAATATGATATCAGACATGACACCTTTCCTATAACCTAAACCTTTAATAACACTAAAATGTACATATAATCATATTATATAAACAAATAAAAAACCAAATGCTATCTGCTCATAAATTAGAGTGTAACGGAACCAATATAAATTGTATACATAACTAAATGTTGTAATGCTAGTGTGTGCGTGCGTATTTTACCGTTGCGATCGCATCACACCACATGTTACCTGGCGTACGCTTCGCAATACGCACGGCAAACCAATATTAAACCAATATACTTTCGTTCATCCAATTATACGACTTCTACACCAGTGAACCCCGTAAGAAGGTGTGGCCTTTGCTGCTAGCACTACATAGGTACAAAATGAGACCAGCAGGTAAGTATAAGGTACAAAGGATCTGGATAAGGTATACGGGAGCACCCAATAAGAGTAGGTAAATCCAAGAGCAAGGTTACAGAAAAGTATTCAGGAATCACTGGAGCTAGTACAGACATAAGATCTGGCACCATACAGGTTCAATGAGTAGATTTATATATCTGTTCTCAAACTAGGGGGTAGGTTAGAGACAGGATTTGGTTATGTGGCTAATCATTAAAGCTAAGTCATATGCATGAGTGTGTCTGTAGGTAACAATGGCGGCTGCATCAGAATCTAGATCCGGTATCACCTGTAAGCAGCCTGCCACCCCGGCAACAAAAAATAGGTCTCGAACAGCTCACTGGATCCTGATAAGAGCACGAGCAGGTTTGGTATTTGATACATGCACACTGAGAAATCTATGGGAATGATGTATCTCTCCTAGTAAGCAATTTAACATAATCCTAATTTATATGAATATGTGCGAAAAATCATACCATGTTAAGTGTTATTAATCCCAGATCTCTGATATGTTCCAGAAGAAAGTTAAGATATATTTTATAAGCCAAGTCTCAAACTGCTCTTGGGCAAAAGGGCAATAAATCGGCTGTAAAACAGATTAGCATACCAGTACACCTCTTTTAGTTTTGTCACCCCCTGTCACCACAGGGGGCTTGAGCAAGAAGAAAGTTTAAAAAGTAATGACATTATTTTAGAAGTGATCAGTTTTTGGGAATCAGTTTGCTACTGATAATAGTTCAAACCTTCTAATATTTATCTAGGCAACATATTATGTGAAAAGTATATGATTTCATTTGTTATCAATATTTTTATTCAATAAGCACTTTTTGTGACTTTTTGTTATATTAAATCCTATAGTAAAGCCATCCATAAATCCACTAATATTCTGTCTTTGTGCTTTAAAGATTTCACATGTCAGATATATATATATATATATATATATATATATATATATATATATACACAGTCTACATAATTTAACTAAACCCCTTATTACTTATTTTTTTGTTTTTTTATCTAAATTAAATGTTATTATTCATCACCATCTAACTTTCCCAAGTATATGAGCACCCAGCCATCAAGTGACCCAGCTGTTATATGTCTGCTGGAGAGGTCAGTCGCAAAAAACACCAACATCCCCTCGAGACCTGGCGCTTGGAGGTATTTTTTCCATACCATGAGCTCCATTACAAACACGGGTAACCCACATAAAACAGAGACCCTCCAGGATCCCAGCAAAACAGACAGCTTTGGCTCCTCAAATATGTGCAGCCCACCACACATCAACCATTATCAATATTCCATTGTATGCTTTCAAACACAATAGGGCACATCTACATTTGGACGTACATCAATTTTTCTGTATAAGATACTAATTTCCACACTGCTCATGCATACCAAAAATGTGTATACATATGTCCATACATAGCAGAGTTTTTGATATCATTGACTTGCATCCCATTACACTGGATAGCGGGTTGGCAGGTGTATGCAAGTATACGGTGAGTACAGTAATGGTGTGTTCACTGAATTGCGACTCAAATAGACATGGGCAGTTTCTTAGGAGGTGTATCTCTTGATGGTGTTGTTTTGAGGGCTGTTGCAATACTTAGGCTCGGTTCCCCGACAACCGGACACAATATTAGTAAAAGAAGTTTGTTGTGTCCCTGTAATGGCTTAGTTTCAGAAATCCTAAAAGGAAAAAATAAGGTTTCACATGTATGTACTATTAGTAGGTGAAAGATATCCATTGTGTAGAGACAATGGTTTTAGCTTATTGACCCTGGATGCAATGGGGCTATAGAGTTAGAACAATACAAAAGACTAGAGATAACAGTTGCTAGGGAATGATTTACATAAGAAACAGTTTCCGCAAATGAATGGATACAGTCTGAGTTTTTTTTGTTTTCTGTAGTTTTTGTTGTTAGTTGATGATAAGGATTAAAAGTAAAGAAATGAAAATGTTTTGTTTGTTTTCTGATACTAATGAAACTTTGTTTTTTTTTGTTTTTTTTTTTGTTCTATAGATAAGGACAGCCAGAGAGAAATATATTTATTAATTATGGGGATTGCAGCAGAAATGCTAAATTTTCCCTTAAAAGACAAGTTAACAATGGGTCATTGTAACACTGTTTCTTCTAGTTGTGGTGGCTCATGATAACTTATGTGGCTGAGATTTATTATTTAAAATGAAGTGTGTATATACTGCTTCTAATGGTGTTTTTTATATATTCCAGGAAAACACATATGAGAGATACAGAGTATGCGTCACAAGGGTTCATTTTACACTTCACTGATATAGCCACAAGTCCATTACAGGTTGTATAGTTATTGTGATCAGAGATATCGGGTTCCTTATGAACTAATGATGGACGACACTGGATTGGATGATAATGTAACTCCCTATTAAGTTTAAAAAGAATGGGGGTAGGCTCATAGATTAGTTAACATCTAAGGGGATTAATGAAATAGTTGAGAGCCAATTCCCCGTAGTGCCCAATCCAGCTGTCATCTTGCTGTAAATCTCCTTTTATGCTTTCCTCCTTTCCTGTTTTTCTACAAGTCACTTCATTATTATTACTCTTTGCTGTCTTATTTCCCATTCTTACACTTATGACTGCCAATACCTCAGCCTTTTCTTATAAAGAGGTAGAAAATACATGCACACTGTACCTAAGGTTTATAGGCAACTTCAATATTAGGACACAAGCCTGGCATGACTGTTTTCAATCTTTCCAACCAAATAAGGGATGCAGTATCCTGATTTGTTTATATCATCAGTGTTTGAAACTAATTACTTGTTCATTTATTTCTCGTAAACAGGACATGAGGTTGCAAAACAGATGGAATACAGCCATGTCAGACAAAGGTCCAATACTTCAGGTATTGTCTCACCCAAGGGGCTAGGACATTTATACAATGGACAGAATTAGGGGTACACACAGTACACTGACAAAGACAAGAAGGTAGCTAAAGGTTGTGTTTTTATGCTTATAGAAGCTGCTTATATTTAAGCAGGAGTTTTGTTGTGGAAATTTGATTTTTATACATTGCATGCGGTATCTGTCCTCCTAAGTCCTGCCTAAATTACATATGTTTCCTGAGCAAGGTGTACAAAGTTTGCTTCTAGATGCACAAAGGGTGAAGGAAAAGAGGAAGACCTAACAATATCGCAGGTCTTGATCGTGAAACAGGTAACACAGGATACCAACTGAGAGGTGGTGAACTGCAGAAAACTGATACACTGAGATCCCTGGAAAGCGAATAGCCTGAGAACGGAACCGATAATGAGGCACGAGGTTCTTGCAATAATACCACAGATCTTGATCGTGGAACAGGTAAGACAGAATATCGATGTGCAGACGGGAGCCAGAGAGAACAGCGTCCTAACAGGTAAGGAGACCTGAACATCTGGCAACTTAGTAGAGAGCAAGGTTCTTTAAATAGACAGATCTGACAGGCAATTAGCCAATCAAAAGAATGCAGGAAGTTTTGAAAAGACCAAGTGTGTGCATGTTCAGTTCATACCGGCAAGTGAAGCAAGGGAGTGAGAACCAAGGGAAAAAGGTAGGGACAGTGACCAAAATGCAGGTTAGCTGGTGCAATGTGTGACAGGTACATACTGTTTATCAGCCACAAGCCAAAGGAAAAATATAGTAAATGGTACTATCTAGAACAAATTGAATAGAATGATAGATGAATCTAAATTGGAGTGGCTGGAAGCTTTTGCCACTAGTCTCCCCATTATCAGAACCACTCCTAAATCGCCTCTTAACTTGTCACTTTTTGAAATACTTTTGACGAGCAACCTCACTTGATGGTAGAGTCCTGAGATGAGTTCATAATGAAGAGACTGTTAAAAATGTCAGCTCTTAATGGAAAGACTGATGAAAATCTAGTAAAGAAAAGCAAATAGTGAGACAGCAACAAGGGACGTTCGAACCACTGTCTCCTGATATGTTACACTAACTGTCATGATGTTAGACTGGGAGAGTATGTTATGGACTGTAATACATTACAGAAAAATGAAACGTACTTAATAACACACATTTACATTCGTACTTACACTTAGAGTAAATAGTACACATTTATTAAGGTTCCAATCCACATTAATTTACTAGTAAAATATATTAGAGATTATTGATACAGAAATTATATTATATTAAAGGACTCTAAGGCTCAGGATATAGGCAATGTATCATGTTTAGTGTCATTTTGATCTGCACATTGCCATCAGGAATCCGCTACTATCGGCGAAGTGATCGCTTCCTGCAATCCCTAGTTATGAAAGATAAAGGATCATCATCATCAACATTTATTTATATAGCGCCATCAAATTCCGTAGCGCTTTACAATTGGGAACAAACGTTAATAAAACAGTTCTGGGTAATACATACAGAGATTAATGCTCAAAATGACATTGTGTTTGGAATGGAAATAGGTTGTTTTAAACTGAATTAGGTTTGTTCCCTTTGGCACAACATGTGCTCAGCTGTTGGAGTGAGCTGGCCCCCACTTTATCATAGGAGACCTTTGAACTGACCTATGATTTGCATTGCACTGTACTGACCTGGCCCCTGGACCAATGAAGAAAGACCTTAGTTTATCTTAGTGTACATTGTGACATCATCACTTTTTTATATTAAATCAAACTGCATATAAGCATATGCCTGGGCCAGCGTAAATCTCTCTTCCTGACAACAGCCAACATGACTGTATCTGAACCTGAGCCCAGGATGTGCTTTGCAAAAATGTAATTTATTAGAGTTTATACATTCTTGATTATTGTTATATCTTTTATGTTTCAGCATGTAAATCCTGCTACCTTTTGCTATTAAATCTCATTGTAAGTTGGAACCACAATAATCGCATTTGACAATGTTTATTGGTAACAATAAAACGAATAATACAATGTGAGTAAACTTCCTAACACTGCATTGCTCCATACAGGAAAGCTGTTTGTACATGGGACAGTCTGTTTGAAACAGAGGTACTGCCTTGCATTGCTGATGCAACTCACCTAACCCCAACCACATGAAATAGTAACTACTGTTTAAGGGACTACGCCGCCCTTTTCACTACATTTACCTCCATATGTAGATAAACAGTGCAGTCTTACAGTGTGCTGAATGCCCCATTAACCCACACTTTGAACATACTGTTTGAGTTACAGGAAATTTCCTCACATATAAGAACTATAACCCTTGTAATTGTATTCTGCATTTTCTAAAGTAAATATTCTTAAAGATTGCACTATTTGTCTTAACCTGATACAGGTTGTGAGTTACTATTAGAAAAAAAAAAAGAAAAGAAAACTTAATATAGGTCATATTTGCCTACTCTCCTGGAATGTCTGGGAGACTCACAATTTTCTGGGAGCCCTCCCGGCCTCCTGGGAGAGAAGTACAACCCCCCGCATCCAAGCCAGTTCATTAAGTTGAATGGAGAAAGTGGGGTTTAGTGGCATGATTCACGCATCATCAAGTGATGTGAAAATCCAGGCCCCACCCCCATGCACCCATCTGCCCACGAACCTCCCGGAAGAAGAATTTACAATGTTGGCAAGTTTGATATCTAATATATATAAGCCTAGCGGCGTGTGTTAGTGTGTGTGTGTGTGTGTGTGTGTGTGTATGTGTGTGGAAAAAACTATTTTCTCAGAAAGGGCTCATCCAATTGACCTGAAATTTGGTATACTGACATTATTTGACAAAAAAATTATAATAGTGAAGTCAGTTAACTTCCATCATCCCCCCTTACCCCCGTGGGAGGGGTAGTAAAGGCTAAATTTACGAGTTGAGGGCTCAAACTCTTGATCGTGTTGGTATTTATTTACCAGAGCCTGTGTTTGGTCATGGACAATTGTATGTCGCATTTTCACGAGTACGGAGAAGCAGTGATGTGAAAGTGCAGGCTATGAATACTGCCCTTCAAGGAAGACTGATTGAGCACAGCGATAAGGTGTTTAGCAGAAACGTTGTGTATCAAGAGGTTTTAGAACAGTAAGACGATGGAGATTAAGGATGTGGCGATGAAGATGAAGGATGAGGTGATGGAGAAGAATGATGAGGTGGTGACATGTGGACAAAACCACGTTAAAAAAGGGCGCTTACGTCGGGAAGTAACGCTCTTCCCCTGAGGAGGCCTGGCCTAGCCCCAAATGCATGACAAAAAGTAGCTTGATTTGACTAGAAAGCATGAGTATCATGCACGGGTTAACTTGTAGATACATATTGACCTCACAGGGAAGGTGTCTTATATTCTTAACAAATTCATGTGGCAAATTATCTTGGTAGCTGTAAACCAGTAAGGGGCAAAATGAAGTAGCTGGAGGGCCACATGAACAGCCTTCCAGCTTACAAAGGGGCCATACAGAGGAAGGAGTGCACAGTGCACTCCCTCCTCCTCCTCCTCTGGGAATTCTGCATGACCTCCATGCACTGTGCAGAGGAGGTCACGCGATGTGAAAGTTGGCTGCCCCCATTCTAATAAGATCGGGAACAGCAGGCGGGGTGGGATGGTGGCAGGGGCGCTGTTGCCCACTTCTGTTATAAATGCTACATAACAAGAAACAGGGAATTGTTTGGTTTACAATAATTCTGACTCATTTAAGTTGTGATTGTACTGTAAGATAAGTCAGGGAATGACCAAAGACTAAGAGTATAAGCTTTGGAACCAAATGTTGATGGTGGCAGAAATGGAGAGACGTAGTGAGTGGGAGAAAGTATTTTTGGTGATTTTAGTCATTTCTAGACAGACCAAGCGGTTTTGTGATGATTAACCCATTCACACCTATAAGTCACGCCTGATCACGTGAGTCTTGCCGTAACATGTACTAGCAGTGTTAACATACTTCTAGTGTAACTGCATACCTGACATTTTACAGACCTGTTTTAAAATATCTAAATAGTATCATATCCTAGTGTAAATTTGAAGTTGGAATATCTTTTACATTTTATTATTTGCAATTAACGCCATCAAAGCTACAGACACAAGATAATTGACCATAAATGTTATCTATTTTTACATTAGGAAATAAAAGCACATACCATAATAACTATTATCACTTAAAACAATAAAAGGTATAATTGACTGCACATATTGTTCTCTAGATTCCATGTTTGGAGGAAAGTCAAAGTTCACACTCAAGATATAAATTTAACTTGGTAACCTAAGTATTTATTTGCTATTTTTTTAAAATTTCCTCATGCATTTTTGCTAAAATATCCCTTGATCTTGTTGTATGTTGTAAATGTAAGTAGGGTTTTATCTCCTAAGCCAGAGCCCTGTTTGGAATTAATTGTAAAAAAATCAATTAGAATTTGTTATACTGTAATTAATGAAAACATATGTGAATTATTTTGATGTGGGTTGCATATACATAGTTACTGTTGTTGAATACCACACCAAATGCAACCTTTTATCATTTCATTGACACATAATTATAGATACACTATATGGACAAAAGTATTTGGGCACGTCACCATTACACCAACAGGAACTGTAATGACATTGTATTCATAAACATATACTTTAATATGGAGCTGGTCCCCCTTTTGCAGCGATTACTTCATCCACTCTTATTGGAAGGCTTTCCACAAGATGTTGGAGTGTTTCTGTGGGAATTTGTGCCAATTCATTCTGTTATGCATTTATGAGGTCAGACACTGATGTTGGACAAGAAGGCCTGGCTCGCAATCTCCGTTACAGTTCATCCCAAAGGTGTTCGATGGGGTTGAGGTCAGGGCTCTGTGCGGGCCAGTCAAGATCTTCCACACCGAACTACTCAAAGCATGTTTTTGTAGTCCTTTCTTTGTGCACTGGGGCACAGTCATGTTGGAATAGAAAAGGGCCTTCCCCAAACTGTTGCCACAAAGTTGGAAGCATAGCATTGTTCAAAATTACTTGGGATGCTGAAGAATTAAGATTGCCCTTCACTAGCGATAAGGAGCCTAGCCTAAACTCTGAAAAACAGCCCCATATCAATATCCCTCCTCCACCAAACTTCACAGTTGGCATAATAAAGTCACGCAGGTAACGTTTACCCGGGATCTGTCAAACCCAGACTCGCCCATCTGACTGCCAAACAGAAAAGTGTGATTCATCACTCCACAGAACACATTTCCACTGCTCCACAGTTCAGTGTTGGTGTGCTTTACAACACTCCATCTGACGCTTGGCATTGGTCTTGGTGATGTAAGGCTTACATGCAGTTGCTCAGCCATGGAAATCCACTCCATTAAGATCCCCTGCACAGTTTTGATACTTACATTAATGGCAGTAAAAGTCCAGAACTCTTCAGCTATGGAATCAGCAGATTAATGGGGACTTATACGCACCATGCCCCTTAGCAGTCGTTGAACCCGCTGTGATTTTACATGGTCTTCTGCTTCATGGCTGAGTTGCTGTTGTTCCTAATCGCTGCCACTTTCTAACAATATCACTTGTAGTTGACCGTGGAGTATCCAGCAGGAATGAAAGCTCACGAACCGTCTTATTGCCAAGGTGACATCCTATGACACTACCACACTCTTTAGAACGACCCATTTTCTATCACAACTGTTTGCAAATAGAGACTGCATGGCTTGATTTTATACACCTCTGGCAACGGGTCTGATTGAAACACCTCAATTCAATAATTAACAGGAGTGGCCAAATACTTTTGTCTATATAGTGTACATAACAAACAGACACTTCCTTGGATCAATCACCCCAACTGTCTAATTTGCTTTTTTAAAACGATTTATAGAATTGTTTGTCAGAAAATGCATCTAATCCATTTTTACATTTATCCAGATAATTTGTCCTCATTTTCTCCCATGTAGTGATGAGTACAATTTTCAAAACTAGTCATTTTGAGTGTTTTGCTGGTGGAATTTGGCATTACGTGTTCACAGTTCTAACCAAACTACACCACACAGCAAATTCAATTGAATCAATTGATCATTGTTCTCCCATCTATAATTATAGACATTTATAAATATAAAAATATTCAATAGCGTAGCAATAGCAGAACCTGAACAATGTATTGCTGGGACATTCACGTCTGCGAAAAGACCTGTTTCACCATAAAGCTAGATTTCACTGCAATTTCGCTCAACTCTACTTCCTTGTCAGGGAATTCAACAGTGAATTTACCCAAGTCCAAACCCTTTCTATGTTACAGTGAACATAGCTGAAACAGTGATCTGTCAACAATGAACCTGTCGACAGCATAATTGCGACAGTCAGAATATCAACTCAGCCTTGGTACTAAATTGAATCTAATATATTCGCTAGGTCAACAGATCACGCAACATTATTGCCACCAATTGATGCTAATCATTTGATATGAAAATTTACCCAAAATGTACATTTATATATATATATATATATATATATATATATATATATATATATATATACTGTATATGTGTGTGTGTTCCTAATGTAAATACATATGCATGGATTTGTGAAATGATACATACTTATTGCAGCACAGAAGTGAATACTCACAATGCCCAATAATGTATCTATTTAATGCAGATTGTATGACAAGAGATACCATGTACATCAGATGCAACTGTTCCTTCAAATGCCTCCAAAAATCCTGATATACAACCGTATAGCCAATATGCCAGCACATTTCAATATACCTCTATGTAACCAAATGTACTAGAACCAGAATATGCTCCATTTGGCCAACATACCGTCATATAGCCTCACATGCCAATATATAGACAAAACGCCCACATTTCCAAATAGACACTTAGTTCATTTAGTCTCAAATGTGCCTAAATAGTTTATGGAAACATATGACAATATGCATAATAACCTCACGTCACACCTCCCTTATCCAGTTTGGGTGCAGTGGTGGCCATAGTCATTGCTCCTCTTGCCTTTCCCTCCATCTCAATTTTGCTTCTATTTTTTTGTTTACAGTGACTTGGTACTCACATAGTTACAAATGTTGAAAATTGCGGATGCATTTTTTAAAAGCATTTGTAGGTGCATGCTGACAGCTTTTTCATTATACATTGTCATCTGATCCAAACATATAAAATCTCACCTTTGGAAAGTAACTATCTATTAATGCATATCCAGTCTGCTAATCATATTGTGCAACAATGTGCTCATGCCACATTCAATGTCATATTTTCACACTAATCTAAGCACATATCTATATAAACAGGATCAGCTGAGGAACATGGGCTGTTAAATTGTTAAATCAAGCTCTATTCTCAGTTAGAGAATGATCTACCAATTGCTGTGTCCTATTTAGTTTCTGGAGATCAAGCCAGAATTAAGAATTCATTTGGTCAATTCGTCTTTTGAATACAGGATTAGATGTACCTTGATCCTTATATGGTTATGCTATATTTTCTGCATGCCAGAAGCTTAGTTCTAACATTGAGGTAATTTCAAATGTGTCAAATACCTTCAGGCCAGTATATCACATATATCTTAAAAAAATTCTTTAAGTTGTGGCGATAAGTTTTTTTTATCACTATGATAAAAAAAATCAGCCATAAACACCAGTGTGTTATCACCAGGGCTAGTGTCCTCTCCACCACACTTACCTATAGATCGTTTTGTTCAATTTTACTAATACCGTAGGTTTCATATTTTTTAAAAATAGTCCTTGTACAAATGATATGGAATGCTGTATTTTTGTTCAATTTGTCTGTGATCTACAATAGTTCTAGCATAAATGTCTAAGGGGCCTATTTAATAAACTTATGCTTATCATGGAGACAAATATAATTTGCTGAACATGCGTGGGGGATGAGCATGCGTATGGGACTGGCAAATGCATGGACCTGGAATCCTCGTTTGAGCTTCAGGTTTCACTTCTATTACCAAAAAATTATTTAATATATCAGTAGCGCTATTCTCTTAAAAAATAACACTATTTAAATAATAAATAATTGATTTTGGTTGTTTTATCCTGATTTAGCATTATAGAACAGGTATGGTACACAGGCTGGCAGCCTGGGGAGCGCACAGGCGGTTGCATCACATGACACGCGGTCCAATGACGCGGCCGCATCGCGTGTCATGTGATTCGGCCGCCTGTGTGCTGACGCGGCCGAATCACATATCAAAACAAGTTTGTCAATGGCAGTAACCCCCTTTATATACAGGGCAAAGCAAACACAAAATGCCAGTCAAAGGAAAGATTTCCTAGATAATTCAGCCTATGTACTGAATTTATTCTAATCTGTTTTCCAGATCTTAAGTAAAGGTAGGGCAGTCCAAAATAACTTGTTCGCCATTAATGAGTAACTTTGAGAACTGCATAAGGTTTCTCTGTTGATGTTTGATACACCTCACTGAACTGATAAACACACACATCATGAAGTATTGCTTTTCCTTCTGTGGGAAAAGTCATTCAGGTGAACTGAACCCTCCAGTGTGTGTGACGTAAAAGTGTCAAACTAATTGTGAAAGAATGTCATTATGGTAGCCGGTTTTGATTATTGTGGTTTTTGGAAGGATTACATTTTACAATGTGGTAGACTCAGTTTATGCTGGGTTGAACCACTTGGCATACATTGAATCAACCTATTTTTGAGTAACTGCTTTGTTTTTTTATCACAGCCAATGTCCACCGGTTACACTGGACTATTTTTTTCGGTTTTGCTCTGAATGTATAGACTGAGACAGTTGCAGTATTCTACACTAAGCTGTTTTGTGCCCACTTAACATGCAAAGGTGCATTAAAAAAGTACTGTAATACAATGGGGAAATTCCATCCTGATGTAGGAAATATAAAATTAAACAAATCTTTATTTGAATACTAATGCAGTGACAGTATCAGCCTTAATGCACAATTACAGTAAGAAATTATGGTCAGCATACGTGTGATCAGGTAGAATGGCATTTTTTGGAGTTTTAATGCTTTTATATGTACATCGATAGTCATTTACACAATAAGAAAAATGTAAAGGTGTAAATGTGTTACTTTATTTTTGTTTTAAATTTATTTTAATGTTGTACATATTTTAGCACCATTATGACAATTATTTATGACATTATGACACACAAGACTGCCATCAGAAACTGTGGAGCCCAATACATAAAACAGTACACCCCGCTCCCATTACTGAAGGGTGCTATGGGAGGGGGTGTGACTATGTGGGGGCAAGTTGAAGTGAAAAAAAAACAATAGTTGCTCCATGACAGATATTAGCTGAAAGAAAATAAAGTTTTCAGTTATGTGAAAGTTAATGGATGGACTCTGCTGTTTGTGCCTCAAGCTGGCTCGCACTGTCCTGAATGTCTCTGGATAGAGGGTAAGACTGGAGAGTGCTGAGGAGGAGTGAAGGTGACAAGGAGGAGGTGAGGGAGATGGAAGGTTGAAACATAGCAGTTGGATGGAGAGGACATTGAGGAAGATGAGAAATAGAGGACAGCAAGGAATAGGGGGAGAAAAAGAGCAAAAGAGATAGAGCAAGAGTGGTTAGGAAACAAAATTAGAAGGGCTAAATGTTGAGGCTGTTGGGGGACTGTGCTGTTTTCCCCTACCTGTTAATGCAGCTTTCACAACCTGCTGTTGTTTTAGTTTTTGGATCCTGTAATTTTGGGGCTTGTTTGGAAAATGTATTGCTACATGAAATATGGAAAGTCGAGCAATAAATGAATACAATACAGAACATGGATCATGTAGTATTTAATAAATATTTCCAGCTTTCAAAAGGGGTAACCATTACTCTTAATTTTGAGAAAGAAAACACACCCTGAAAATGACCTTGGCACACCCACATCACTCATCCGAAAATTTCCTCATACTCCCACATGTGCTATAAAATTCCCCCA
Organism: Mixophyes fleayi; assembly: GCF_038048845.1. NCBI lineage: Eukaryota > Metazoa > Chordata > Amphibia > Anura > Limnodynastidae > Mixophyes > Mixophyes fleayi. Next base: position 155,625,228 of record NC_134402.1, read on the forward strand.
CATGCCCCCAGACCTCCCCATGTGCCCGTTATATGCCCATCAGACCTTTCCACATGCCATCTGGCCTTGCCACCTGATCAGCCTCTCTTTCCTCTCTCCCAATTTACTTATGCATATCATTTAATCACATTTCATATTTTGTACTAAACAATAACCAATGCTTTTCAAGCTTTATATGAATTATGTGAACATATTTATGCACTTACATACATTAGACATTCATACTATCTTGGGTTTAATGTTTGTCCTGTGTCTCTTCACCAGACATCCCTTCCATCTGCCTCTTCACCATACACCCCCCTCCCTGTACCAATCAGTCAGTTGGGGTCCTCAAGTCTCTTGAGGCCCCTTACAGTTGTACTCTCTACCCCCTTGATGGCGGCACTGAGGACATACACACAGATTAATTTTCTGGTCCAAGATATGTACCTCAAGGATTTAAAACTATGTGTAACTAGCAGAGCTAGAACACCCACTAGGCAGGACCCAGTGGGCACTAAGGGGACCAGATTTCCTTAACTTGTTTTTAGTATTTTATTTACTGTGGGGCATGGATCACGCTTTCTCAGCATTTTATGTTCCTATTGTTGTCAAAGGCTGCTGGCTCTGTTAGACTGCAACGTGATCCTTTAACAACAGTTTGGATGTTAGGAGGTAGAGCCACAGTGTTGCTAATGATGCCAATGTTGTTCTATAACAAAGTTACAGCCACACATTACGCACAGACAGCAGTTGCTTGTGTAATGATTGGTAGTTCAGCAACTTACTGGTGAACTCACAAAATTATAGCAGAGCAACCTTTTAAGAGAGAGCCCCCAGCAGCAAAGGGACAGGGGAAGGGGCAGTGTAGTGGTGGCTGCTGACACTCTTTTGAAACTCCAAACAAAAATTAAAAGATAAACAAGGGTAAGTAAATTTAAATTAAAGTGGTATGGTGGAAGTTGCAGGGGAAGGCAACGGGAAAAGGATTTTGACAGGAACAATTAAAAGGGGAGGCAGGGGATTTGGCAAGTCCATATCTTGACTAGGGTCCCATGGGGTTTATCCAGGTCTGGTAACTGGAGACATTCTCAATTTACCGGGTGTCCGCTGAGTTTTTTGAGCAGAGCAAAATGTTCGGATGTTTACACCACTGAAGTGCCAGCAACTGCAAATCACATACTTGCCAACTCTCCCGCATTGTCCGGGAGACTCCCGCATTTTGCGAGAGTCTCCCGGACGAGTGTGGCAATCTCCCTGATAGGAAGGGAGAAAAATTTAGTTTAAACGCCGCGATTCACCCGGAATCGCGGCGTTTAGCCCCGCCCCCACTGTAAAATGACGCGATTTGCGTCATTCCGTCACGGGGGCGGGGCCAAAATGACGCGATTTCGCAGCCCCGCCCCCTGCACGCCCACGTCCCAGCCGGCATCTCCCGGAAAAAAAAAAAAAAATGTTGGCAAGTATGGCAAATCAGTTATTCTAATTGGTATGCCCTTTGCTCTGTTTGGTGTATATTATATATAAAGCATATTATTATTGTACATGTACACATGTAAAATTAGATCTAGTGTCCCCTAGTCTGTGCTATTATGAGTTGGTGATAAACAGGTAATATTTCAGGAGAAAAGTTAAAATTAACTACAGCAATGGTCTGAATGCAAAAATAGGCCATAATACTTTGTTCCACATTGACTATTTCCTAATTTCCCGACAACTCACCACTAAAACTTTAGCTTCTGCTATTGAACTTATACGATTATCAGACCATGCATTGATTTGGGTAAAGATAGAAAGCCAAGCCCCATCAGAAAGTCATAGACAATGGAGATTTCCCTCTAGTCTATCCAACTCACAAAATTTTCGGTACATGCTACAAATGTCATGGGACACCTTTGTATATAACAATCAGCAACATACCGATGATACATTGCTGTTTGAAAAACTGCAAAAGCAGATATCCAGGGAGATATTATCTCATTCATAAAAAATATCAAACAGATCAACAAGAAGTTTATCTAATAGCCCAACGTGACTTGACAGATACTTTTACAAAATTCAAACACCAGCCCACACCAGAAAATAGGATCCACTACCGACAAAAACTAATCCATTTCAAGGTGAGTGCCAAATAGCTGCTGGTAAATTTACTTTTTTATAGATTTGGCAATTGAGTGGGACCAATATGCACACTACTATCTCATATTTACAAACAAGTGATGGCACACTTAAACATTAGGGGTCAAAGATTATCAAGAGTCTAAGGGCTAGATTTACTAAGCTGCGGGTTTGAAAAAGTGGGGATGTTGCCTATAGCAACCAATCAGATTCTAGCTGTCATTTTGTAGAAGGTACTAAATAAATGAAAGCTAGAATCTGATTGGTTGCCATAGGCAACATCCCCACTTTTTCAAACCCGCAGCTTAGTAAATCTAGCCCTAAGAGTCTTTTATTCTAAACTTTATACACAAGATGCAATTAATACAGATTTACGTGACTCTTTTTGGAAGTCAATATCCCTTCCCATATTGACGGACCTACAAGCCGAATCACTAGTCACACCAATTTCCACTGATGAAGTCCTCAAAGCTATCTGGATTCTAAAATCTTTTAAATCCCCGGGCCCAGATGGATTTAGCAGAGAATATTATAAAATTCTCCAAGCCAAGATCATTACCCCACTAATGGATTTTTTCAATGTAATACAGGGGCAAATGCAGGATTTGTGGAGGGGGGTTTCCACATAATGCCGCCAGTGAGCGTGACAAGCATGCATGGAGGTGTGGCTATAATTTTAGACAGTGCTTGGCTGCTCTCCAACTCTTCCTATCCCCATAATATACATGGGCACTACTGTTAGATGCACGCAGCTCTACCTTTTCAAGCAGAGCCGTGTGAAGTGAGGGCAGGTTCCAGCCACTTCAATTATACAGTGCCCCAGGCTTGGAGGGGGGTTTCCAGGCACTAGGAAACCCCCCTCGGTTTGCTTATGGTAATACTCTCAGATACTAAGATTCCAACACATTTTAATAATGCTATAATCAAAATGCTCCCCAAGACAGGAAGAAACCTTACACTCCCAGACTCTTATAGACCCATTTCATTGCTTAACATGAATTATAAACTCCTTACAAAGATAACGTTGGAATGACTGAAAATACTATTACTGGGACTAATACATAAAGATCAAACGAGATTTATATGGGTATGACACTCTGTGACAAACATCAGAAAACTGCTGACGATTCTTCACTCTCTGGAGGTGTTGAAAGCATTTGATCTTGTGACATTTGATCATCTGTTTGGGACTTTCCACAGATTTGGATTCCCTGACCAATATATAGACACCTTGAAAACATTGTACCAAACCCCAAACAACGCAAATCCTAGCAAATGGTTTCATTTATTTTCCATTTGTAGTGGATAGAGGAACAAGACCGGGATGCCCGTTATCCCCACTACTATTCGCACTGGCCTTAGAACCATTGACAGTGGCATTGAGAACTAACTGGCATTTATCTACGGGGATGTGAGACTACATTTACACTCTTCGCGGGCGATATGCTACTCATGATCTCTGATCCCGATAGATCTATCCCCGCTATCTTCTATAGTATTAACACTGGAAAACCCTGACGGTTTTGATACTCACCTTTCTAAAATAAGTAGATACCTATACATTGATCTCATCCATAAAGACCAAGCAGTCACCTGGAGATGAGCATTTGAGGCATGGCAAAAAGATATCCCTAACATAAATGATTTGAACACTTTAGTCCGTTACTTGAAATCCACATGGAAATTCCTAACCTCAGCTTGTCTTCAGGATGTTCACCTAAAAACCATTCATAGGGCTTACATTCCTCATTCCAGACGTCAATTCATGGTTAAAGGGGAAAAAGGACTATGCATAAAATATAAGACACTAATAGCAGATTTAACACATAATTTTTGGATTGCAGAAAAATCTAAAAATTCTGGAATATGGTTTTTAATTTCATCAATCATAGTTTCAAAATACATGTATATTGTTCTTCATTTTTTGTTCTTTCTGTATCATGTTGTGTCATGGCTCATTGTTTTCTGTATGTCATGTACACTGCGGACCCTTTGTGGCACCTTATAAATTAAAGATAATAATAATAATAATAATAATAATAATAATAATAATGTAACTATAACTAAAGAACCACTCCTCACTAATTTTGATGCTCTACCCTCCACTGAAATATTTCCTGCCCTAACAGTAATAGTCACTATGGCTAAACAACTGATTCTATTGGACTTTTTTTCTTTTTCTCTGATATCCTTTATTCTTATACATCATAATATTATAATTATACATCCTTATACACATAATATGCCTGTTTTGATTCATATGCTCAAACAATTTCTAAGCAAGTTAGCGCATCTATTGTTTATGGTATCATTATCAATATATCATTATAAGCTTAACTTAGTAAGTTATTATGATGTTGTAATTTTTAATATGATTTATATATTCAATGTCCTTATTATTGTTGTTTTCCCCTTTTAAAAACAATTAAAACATTTTAAAATAAAAAATGCTGCCAGGTATCCAAAGAAGATTCCCAAAGTGTCTCCTAGGTAAAATGTGTAGTGACTTGGAAGAATCCAGCGCAAATTGACCAAGCAAGTAAAAGAAAAAATATAGTGTATACCGTTCAATAAAATTATCCTTAGCTGTGATAGGAAAGGCACTCACCCTTTAAGTGCATATGAAAAACCTTCAATCATAGGATGTCCTGGACCCTTCTGTGTGTACCATTAACTCCAGTGTCCCTTTTCAGGGAAAGCTCTACATTATTTTCCGTATGGACTGGATCGAAACCTCTCTACCGAAGGAATCCAGGGTTAAACAGTTCTTTGACACCTGGGAAAGCCTGATTGATCTTCTACCACTGGCTCTTAGAACACAAAGCTTCCATCATACGACATGGTACGCGCTGAGGATGTGTGATGACAATCCCCCAATTGCATTCTCGCCTCATTGGTGACCGATCCACATTTTGCTTCACACTTCCACATACCTCCGAGTCCTTACATATTATACCATTTTTGGCACCTATAATTGATAAAGGACTAACTCAGATATCTTTATTACTCATTGCTTGTGCATATTGGACATGTTTTTCCCCTATATTGTATTATTTGTATGCTTCTTACTATCTTTATTACACTATATTGCATTTTCTACCTCAATAAAAATAATTTATAAAAAAAAAATGGGACCAAAAAATCATCTGTCATCGTTGCGATGACAGATGATAATTAATGGAGCAAAACCCCATTAATTAATAAATATGGGCCTGATTCATTAAGGATCTTAACTTAAGAAACTTCATATTTAAGTCTCCTGGACAAAACCATGTTACAATGCAGAGGGGTGCAAATTAGTTTTCTGTTTTGCACTTAAGTCAAATACTGACTGTTTTTTCATGTAGCACACAAATACTTGATAGCTTATTTGTACACTGAAATTTTAATTTGATACAAATAAGCTATCAGGTATTTGTGTGCTACATGAAAAAACAGTCAGTATTTAACTTATGTGCAAAACAGAATACTAATTTGCACCCCTTGCATTGTAACATGGTTTTGTCCAGGAAACTTAAATAAGAAGGTTCTTAAGTGAAGATCCTTAATGAATCAGGCCCTATGTCCCTAAGCCTTTCAAACTTACATGGCACATCTCCTCTATCAATGGGAGTCCTTTGGCACCTTCCATGTGCATTTTATCATATAATTCTAGGCACATTTCAACCGATGTAATTAAAACACTTAAAAACATAAAAGTGACAATCAATTAAGACCGTCTTAATGTTCTATCACTCTCGTGATTAATTATGATATATATGAGCCTGAACCAAGCAGTACAATAAAAAGAAAAAAATAATAATGAAGAGAAAGGTCCTGAAGTTGTGGTTGGATGGACTTTAGAGCCTGCCAAAAAGACAGAATAGTGTATATGTACATACAAGAGAAATCTGCAAACCTGCATGTTTTGCAATTTTCAAAGATACATTCCTAAGTTTTAATTTGGGCCGATATATAAACTATTTATTTATTTTATTTGTTTTTTCGTGTCTGTACTAGGCTTAAAATTGCCTATATTCAGACACAATGTA